>NW_027597381.1:0-15000 GCF_964194155.1 Cetorhinus maximus
GGAAATACAGAGAGTCAGAGAGAGAGAAAGAGATACAGAGAGTCAGAGAGATAGAGAGAGATACAGAGAGTCAGAGAGAGAGAGGGAAATACAGTGAGTCAGAGAGAGTGAGAGAGATACAGGGAATCAGAGAGAGAGGTACCGAGAGTCAGAGAGAGAGAGAGAGAGAGATACAGAGAGCCTGAGAGATAGAGAGAGATAGAGAGAGTCAGAGAGAGAGAGGGAAATACAGAGAGTCAGAGAGAGAGATAGAGATACAGAGAGTCAGAGAGATACAGAGAGTCAGAGAGAGAGAGAGAGAGAGATACAGAGAGAGAACGAGAGAAAGAGATACAGAGATTGAGAGAGAGAGAGATACAGAGAGAGACAGATACAGAGAGTCCGATAGAGAGAGAGAGATACAGAGAGTCAGAGAGAGAGTGAGAGGTACCGAGAGTCAGAGAGAGAGAGAGAGATACAGAGAGAGAAAGAGAGAAAGAGATACAGAGATTCAGAGAGAGAGTGATACAGAGAGGGAGAGATACAGAGAGAGAGAGAGATACAGAGAGTCAGAGAGAGAGAGAGAGGTACCGAGAGTCAGAGAGAGAGAGAGAGAGATACAGAGAGAGAAAGAGAGAAAGAGATACAGAGATTCAGAGAGAGAGTGATAGAGAGAGAGAGAGAGATACAGAGAGAGAGAGAGATACAGATAGAGAGAGAGATACAGAGAGTCAGAGAGAGAGTGATACAGAGAGAGAGAGATACAGAGAGAGAGAGAGATACAGAGAGAGAGAGATACAGCGAGTCAGAGAGAGAGAGAGATGCAGAGAGAGAGAGAGATACAGGAGAGAGAGATACAGAGAGAGAGAGATACAGAGAGTCAGAGAGAGAGATGCAGAGAGTCAGAGAGAGAGTGCGAGAGATATAGAGAGTCAGACAGAGTGTGAGATACAGAGAGAGAGAGAGAGAGAGATACAGAGAGAGAAAGAGAGAAAGAGATACAGAGATTCAGAGAGAGAGTGATACAGAGAGAGAGAGATACAGAGAGAGAGAGAGATACAGATAGAGAGAGAGATACAGAGAGTCAGAGAGAGACAGAGATACAGCGAGTCAGAGAGAGAGAGAGAGATGCAGAGAGAGAGAGAGATACAGGAGAGAGAGATACAGAGAGAGAGAGAGATACAGAGAGTCAGAGAGAGAGAGAGATACAGAGATTCAGAGATAGAGATACAGAGAGTCAGATAGAGAGAGAGAGATACAGAGAGTCAGAGAGAGAGAGAGAGGTACCGAGAGTCAAAGAGAGAGAGAGAGAGATACAGAGAGAGAAAGAGAGAAAGAGATACAGAGATTCAGAGAGAGAGTGATAGAGAGAGAGAGAGAGATACAGAGAGAGGGAGAGATACAGAGAAAGAGAGATACAGAGAGTCAGAGAGAGAGAGAGATACAGAGAGTCAGAGAGAGAGTGTCGAGAGATACAGAGAGTCAGACAGAGTGTGAGATACAGAGAGAGAGAGAGAGAGAGAGATACAGAGAGTCAGATAGAGAGAGAGAGATACAGAGAGTCAGAGAGATAGAGAGAGATACAGAGATTCAGAGATAGAGATACAGAGAGTCAGAGAGAGAGAGAGAGATACAGAATGTCAGAGAGAGAGAAAGTGATACAGAGAGTCAGAGAGAGAGAGGGAAATACAGTGAGTCTGAGAGAGAGAGAGAGATACAGAGATTCAGAGATAGAGATACAGAGAGTCAGATAGAGAGAGAGAGATACAGAGAGTCAGAGAGAGAGAGAGAGGTACCGAGAGTCAAAGAGAGAGAGAGAGAGATACAGAGAGAGAAAGAGAGAAAGAGATACAGAGATTCAGAGAGAGAGTGATAGAGAGAGAGAGAGAGATACAGAGAGAGGGAGAGATACAGAGAGAGAGAGATACAGAGAGTCAGAGAGAGAGAGAGATGCAGAGAGTCAGATAGAGAGAGAGAGATACAGAGAGTCAGAGAGAGAGAGAGAGGTACCGAGAGTCAGAGAGAGAGAGAGAGAGATACAGAGAGAGAAAGAGAGAATGAGATACAGAGATTCAGAGAGAGAGTGATACAGAGAGAGAGAGATACAGAGAGAGAGAGAGATACAGAGAGAGAGAGATACAGAGAGTCAGAGTGAGAGAGAGAGATACAGCGAGTCAGAGTGAGAGAGAGAGATGCAGAGAGAGAGAGAGATACAGAGAGAGAGAGAGACAGAGAGAGAGAGACACAGAGAGTCAGAGAGAGAGAGAGAGAGATACAGAGAGTGAGAGAGAGAGAGAGAGAAACAGAGAGTCAGAGAGAGAGAGAGAAATACAGAGAGTCAGACAGAGTGAGAGTTACAGAGAGAAGAGAGAGAGTTATACAGAGAGTCAGAGAGAGAGAGAGAGATACAGAGAGTCAGAGAGAGAGAGAGAGATACAAAGATTCATAGAGATAGAGAGAGATACAGAGAGTCAGAGAGAGAGGGACAGATACAGAGAGTCAGAGAGAGAGAGAGATATATACAGAGAGTCAGAGAGACAGAGAGATACAGAGAATCAGAGAGATAGAGAGAGATACAGAGATTCAGAGAGAGAGATACAGAGAGTCAGAGAGAGAGAGAGAGATACAGAGAGTCAGAGAGAGAGAGAGATACAGAGAGTCAGAGAGATAGAGAGAGATACAGAGAGACTGAGAGAGAGAGAGAGATACAGAGAGTCAGAGAGATAGAGAGAGATACAGAGAGTCAGAGAGAGACAGAGATACAGAGAGTCAGAGAGAGAGAGAGAGATACAAAGATTCATAGAGATAGACAGAGATACAGAGAGTCAGAGAGAGAGGGACAGATACAGAGAGTCAGAGAGAGAGAGAGATATATACAGAGAGTCAGAGAGACAGAGAGATACAGAGAATCAGAGAGATAGAGAGAGATACAGAGATTCAGAGAGAGAGATACAGAGAGTCAGAGAGAGAGAGAGAGATACAGAGAGTCAGAGAGAGACAGAGATACAGAGAGTCAGAGAGATAGAGAGAGATACAAAGATTCAGAGTTGGAGATACAGAGATTCAGAGAGAGAGAGAGAGAGATACAGAGAGTCAGAGAGAGAGAGAGAGATACAGAGAGTCAGAGAAATAGAGAGAGATACAGAGAGTCAGAGAGAGAGATGGAAATACAGAGAGTCAGAGAGAGAGAGAGATACAGAAATTCAGAGAAAGAGATACAGAGAGTCAGAGAGAGACAGAGCTACAGAGTGTCAGAGAGAGAGAGAGAGATACTGAGAGTCAGAGACAGAGAGAGATACAGAGATTCAGATAGGGAGAGAGAGATACAGAGAGTCAGAGAGAGAGAGAGAGGTACCGAGAGTCAGAGAGAGAGAGAGATACAGAGAGAGAAAGAGAGAAAGAGATACAGAGATTCAGAGAGAGAGTGTTACAGAGAGAGAGAGAGATACAGAGAGAGAGAGATACAGCGAGTCAGAGAGAGAGAGAGAGATGCAGTGAGAGAGAGAGATACAGAGAGAGAGATACAGAGAGTCAAAGAGAGAGAGAGAGGTACCGAGAGTCAGAGAGAGAGAGAGAGAGAGAGATAAAGAGAGAGAACGAGAGAAAGAGATACAGAGATTGAGAGAGAAGAGATACAGAAGAGAGAGATACAGAGAGTAAGATAGAGAGAGAGAGATACAGAGAGTCAGAGAGAGAGAGAGAGGTACCGAGAGTCAGATAGAGAAATAGAGAGATTCAGAGAGAGAAAGAGAGAAAGAGATACAGAGATTCAGAGAGAGAGTGATACAGAGAGAGAGAGAGATACAGAGAGAGGGAGAGATACAGAGAGAGAGAGATACAGAGAGTCAGAGAGAGAGAGAGAGATGCAGAGAGTCAGATAGAGAGAGAGAGATACAGAGAGTCAGAGAGAGAGAGAGAGGTACCGAGAGTCAGAGAGAGAGAGAGAGAGAGATACAGAGAGAGAAAGAGAGAATGAGATACAGAGATTCAGAGAGAGAGTGATACAGAGAGAGAGAGATACAGAGAGAGAGAGAGATACAGAGAGAGAGAGATACAGAGAGTCAGAGTGAGAGAGAGAGATACAGCGAGTCAGAGTGAGAGAGAGAGATGCAGAGAGAGAGAGAGATACAGAGAGAGAGAGAGACAGAGAGAGAGAGACACAGAGAGTCAGAGAGAGAGAGAGAGAGATACAGAGAGTGAGAGAGAGAGAGAGAGAAACAGAGAGTCAGAGAGAGAGAGAGAGATACAGAGAGTCAGAGAGAGACAGAGATACAGAGAGTCAGAGAGATAGAGAGAGATACAAAGATTCAGAGTTGGAGATACAGAGATTCAGAGAGAGAGAGAGAGATACAGAGAGTCAGAGAGAGAGAGAGAGATACAGAGAGTCAGAGAAATAGAGAGAGATACAGAGAGTCAGAGAGAGACAGAGATACAGAGAGTCAGAGAGATAGAGAGAGATACAAAGATTCAGAGTTGGAGATACAGAGATTCAGAGAGAGAGAGAGAGATACAGAGAGTCAGAGAGAGAGAGAGAGATACAGAGAGTCAGAGAAATAGAGAGAGATACAGAGATTCAGAGAGAGAGATACAGAGAGTCAGAGAGATAGCGAGAGATACAGAGAGTCAGATAGAGAGAGAGAGATACAGAGAGTCAGAGAGAGAGAGAGAGAGAGATACAGCGAGTCAGAGAGAGAGAGAGAGATGCAGAGAGAGAGAGAGAGATACAGGGAGACAGAGATAAAGAGAGAGAGAGATACAGAGAGCCAGAGAGAGAGTGCGAGAGATACAGAGAGTCAGACAGAGTTTGAGATACAGAGAGAGAGAGAGAGAGAGATACAGAGAGTCTGAGAGAGAGAGAAAGATACAGAGAGTCAGAGAGATAGAGAGAGATACAGAGATTCAGAGATAGAGATACAGAGAGTCAGAGAGAGAGAGAGATACAGAATGTCAGAGAGAGAGAAAGAGATACAGAGAGTCAGAGAGATAGAGAGAGATACAGAGAGTCAGAGAGTTGGAGAGAATACAGAGATTCAGAGATGGAGATATACTGATTCAGAGAGATAGAGAGAGATACAGAGACTCAGAGAGAGAGATGGAAATACAGAGAGTCAGAGAGAGAGAGAGATACAGAAATTCAGGGAGAGAGATACAGAGAGTCAGAGAGAGACAGAGCTACAGAGTGTCAGAGAGAGAGAGAGATACTGAGAGTCAGAGACAGAGAGAGATACAGAGAGTCAGATAGAGAGAGAGAGATACAGAGAGTCAGAGATAGAGATAGAGGTACCGAGAGTCACAGAGAGAGAGAGAGAGATACAGAGAGAGAAAGAGAGAAAGAGATACAGAGAGTCAGAGAGAGAGAGAGAGGTACAGCGAGTCAGAGAGAGAGAGAGAGATGCACAGAGAGAGAGAGATACAGAGAGAGAGAGATACAGAGAGAGAGACATACAGAGAGTCAGAGAGAGAGAGATACAGAGAGTCGAACAGAGTTAGTGATAAAGAGAGAGAGAGAGAGAGAGAGATAAAGAGAGTCTGAGAGCGAGAGAGAGATACAGAGAGTCAGAGAGAGAGAGAGAGATACAAAGATTCAGAGAGAGAGAGAGAGAGATACAGAGATTCAGAGAGAGAGATACAGAGAGTCAGAGAGATAGCGAGAGATACAGAGAGTCAGATAGAGAGAGAGAGATACAGAGAGTCAGAGAGAGAGAGAGAGGTACCGAGAGTCAGAGAGAGAGAGATACAGAGAGAGAAAGAGAGAAAGAGATACAGAGATTCAGAGAGAGAGTGATACAGAGAGAGAGAGAGATACAGAGAGAGAGAAAGAAACAGAGAGAGAGAGATACAGAGAGTCAGAGAGAGAGAGATACAGCGAGTCAGAGAGAGAGAGAGAGATGCAGAGAGAGAGAGAGATACAGAGAGAGAGATACAGAGAGAGAGAGATACAGAGAGTTAGAGAGAGAGAGAGAGAGATACAGAGAGTCAGAGAGAGAGTGCGAGAGATACAGAGAGTCAGACAGAGTGAGAGATACAGAGAGTCAGAGAGAGAGAGAGAGATACAGAGAGTCAGAGAGAGCGAGAGAGATACAAAGATTCAGAGAGAGAGAGAGAGATACGGAGAGTCAGAGAGAGAGAGAGAGATACAGAGAGTTAGAGAGAGACAGAGATACAGAGAGTCAGAGAGAGAGAGAGAGATACAGAGAGTCAGACAGAGAGAGAGAGAGATACAGAGAGTCAGAGAGAGACAGAGATACAGAGTGTCAGAGAGAGAGAGAGAGATACAGAGAGTCAGAGACAGAGAGAGATACAGAGAGTCAGAGAGAGAGAGAGAGAGATACAGAGAGCCAGAGAGAGAGAGAGATACCGAGAGTCAGATAGAGAGAGAGAGATACAGAGAGTCAGAGAGAGAGAGATAGGTACCGAGAGTCAGAGAGAGAGAGAGAGAGATACAGAGACAGAGAAAGAGAGAGAGAGAGGGAGAGAGATACAGAGAGTCAGAGAGAGAGAGAGAGATACAGAGAGTCAGACAGAGAGAGAGAGATAGACAGAGAGTCAGAGAGAGACAGAGAGATATACAGAGATTCAGAGAGAGAGATACAGAGAGTTAGAGAGACAGAGAGAGATACAGAAAGTCAGAGGGAGATAGAGAGAGAGAGATAAAGAGAGTCAGAGAGAGAGAGATATACAGTGAGTCAGAGAGAGAGAGATACAGATAGTCAGAGAGAGAGAGAGATACAGAGAGAGAGAGAGATACAGAGACTCAGAGAGAGAGAGAGAGATACAGAGAGTCAGAGAGAGAGAGAGATACAGAGATTCAGAGAGAGAGAGAGACGTACAGACAGTCAGAGAGAGAGAGAGATACAGAGTCAGAGAGAGAGATGGAAATACAGAGATTCAGAGAGAGAGAGAGATACAGAGTGACTGAGAGAGAGAGAGAGAGAGATACAGAGAGTCAGAGACAGAGAGAGATACAGATAGTCAGAGAGAGAGATACAGAGATTCAGAGAGAGCGAGAGAGATACAGAGAGTCAGAGAGAGAGAGAGAGAGATACAGAGAGATAGAGAGAGATACAGAGATTCAGAGATGGAGATACAGAGATTCAGAGAGAGAGAGAGAGAGAGATACAGAGTGTCAGAGAGAGAGGGAGAGATACAGAGAGTCAGAGAAAGAGAGAGAGATACAGAGAGTCAGAGAGAGAGAGAGAGATACAGAGAGTCAGAGAGAGAGAGAGATACAGAGAGTCAGAGATAGAGAGAGAGATACAAAGATTCAGAGAGAGAGAGAGAGATACGGAGAGTCAGAGAGAGAGAGAGAGATACAGAGAGTCAGAGAGACACAGAGATACAGAGAGTCAGTGAGATAGAGAGAGATACAGAGATTCAGAGATAGAGAGGGAAATACAGAGAGTCAGAGAGAGAGAGATGCTGAAATTCAGAGAGAGAGATACAGAGAGTCAGAGAGAGAGAGATACAGAGAGTCAGAGAGAGAGAGAGAGATACAGAGAGTCAGAGAGATAGAGAGAGATACAGAGAGTCAGAGAGAGAGATGGAAATACAGAGAGTCAGAGAGAGAGAGAGAGAGATACAGAAATTCAGAGAGAGAGATACAGAGAGTCAGAGAGAGACAGAGATACAGAGTGTCAGAGAGATAGAGAGACAGAGAGAGATACAGAGAGTCAGAGAGAGAGAGAGATACAGAGAGCCAGAGAGAGAGAGAGATACAAAGAGTCACATAGAGAGAGAGAGATACAGAGAATCAGAGAGAGAGGGAGAGCTACCGAGAGTCAGAGAGAGAGAGAGAGAGATACAGAGAGAGAGAGAGATACAGAGAGAGAGAGATACAGATATTCAGAGAGAGAGATACAGAGAGTGAGAGAGATACAGAGAGAGAGAGATACAGAGATTCAGAGAGAGAGAGATACAGAGAGAGAGAGATACAGAGAGTCAGATAGAGAGAGAGATATAGAGTGTCAGAGAGAGAGTGCGAGAGATACAGAGATTCAGACAGATTGAGAGATACAGAGAGAGAGAGAGAGAGAAATACAGAAAGAGAGAGAGAGTTACAGAGATTCAGAGAGAGACATACAGAGAGTCAGAGAGAGAGAGAGAGATACATAGAGTCAGATAGAGACAGAGATACAGAGAGTCAGAGAGATAGAGAGAGGTAAAGAGAGTCAGAGAGAGAGAGAGAAATACAGAGAGAGAGAGAGAGTTACAGAGATTCAGAGAGAGAGATACAGAGAGTCAGAGAGATAGAGAGAGGTAAAGAGAGTCAGAGAGAGAGAGAGAAATACAGAAAGAGAGAGTTACAGAGATTCAGAGAGAGAGATACAGAGAGTCAGAGAGAGAGAGAGAGATACAGAGAGTCAGAGAGAGAGAGAGAGATACAGAGAGTCAGAGAGAGAGAGAGAGAGATATACAGAGAGTCAGAGAGAGAGAGAGATACAGAGAATCACAGAGATAGAGAGAGATACAGAAAGTCAGAGAGAGAGATGGAAATACAGAGAGTCAGAGTGATAGAGAGATACAGAAATTCAGAGAGAGAGATACAGAGAGTCAGAGAGAGACAGAGATACAGAGTGTCAGAGAGAGAGAGAGAGAGATACAGGGAGTCAGAGACAGAGAGAGATACAGAGAGTCAGAGAGAGAGAGAGAGAGATACAGAGAGCCAGAGAGAGAGAGAGATACCGCCAGTCAGATAGAGAGAGAGAGATACAGAGAGTCAGAGAGAGAGAGAGAGGTATCGAGAGTCAGAGAAAGAGAGAGAGATACAGAGACAGAGAGAGAGAGAGAGAGAGAGAGATACAGAGAGTCAGAGAGAGAGAGAGAGATACAGAGAGTTAGAGAGAGAGAGAGAGATAAACAGAGAGTCAGAGAGAGACAGAGAGATATACAGAGATTCAGAGAGAGAGATACAGAGAGTCAGAGAGAGAGAGATTCAGAGAGTCAGAGAGAGAGGGAGAGATACAGAGAGAGAGAGAGAGATAAGTGAGAGAGAGATACAGAGAGTCAGGGAGGGAGAGAGATACAGAGAGTCAGATAGATATAGAGAGATACAGAGAGTCAGAGAGAGATACAGAGAGTCAGAGAAAGAGAGAGGGATTCAGCGAGTCAGAGAGAGAGAGAGAGAAACAGAGAGTCAGAGAGAGAGAGAGATACAGAGAGTCAGTGAGATAGAGAGAGATACAGAGAGTCAGAGAGAGAGAGAAACAGAGAGTCAGAGAGATACAGAGAGTCAGAGAGAGAGAGAGAGAGATACAGAGAGTCAGAGAGAGAGAGAGATACAGAGAGTCAGAGAGAGAGAGAGATACGAGAGTCAGAGAGAGAGAGAGATACTGAGAGTCAGAGACAGAGAGAAACAGAGAGTCAGAGAGATACAGAGAGTCAGAGAGAGAGAGAGAGAGATACAGAGAGTCAGAGAGAGAGAGAGATACAGAGAGTCAGAGAGAGAGAGATACAGAGAGCCAGAGAGAGAGAGAGATACAGAGAGTCAGAGAGAGAGAGAGAGATGCAGAGAGTCAGAGAGATAGAGAGATACAGAAATTCAGAGGGAGAGATACAGAGAGTCAGAGAGAGACAGAGCTACAGAGTGTCAGAGAGAGATAGAGAGAGATACTGAGAGTCAGAGAGAGAGAGAGATACGAGAGTCAGAGAGAGAGAGAGATACTGAGAGTCAGAGACAGAGAGATACAGAGAGTCAGTGAGATAGAGAGAGATACAGAGAGTCAGAGAGAGAGAGAGAGATACAGAGAGCCAGAGAGAGAGAGAGATACAGAGAGTCATGGTGAGAGAGGGAAATACAGTGAGTCAGAGCGAGAGAGAGAGATACAGAGAATCAGAGATAGAGATACAGAGAGTCAGAGAGAGAGAGTGAGAAACAGAGTGTCAGAGAGAGAGAGAGAATACAGAGAGTCAGAGAGAGACAGAGATACAGAGCGTCAGAGAGATACAGAGAGATACAGAGATTCAGAGATGGAGATACAGAGATTCAGAGAGAGAGAGAGAGATACAGAGAGTCAGAGAGAGAGAGAGAGATACAGAAAGTCAGAGAGAGACAGAGATACAAAGAGTCAGAGAGATAGAGAAAATACAGAGATTCAGAGATGGAGATACAGAGATTCAGAGAGAGAGAGAGAGATACAGAGAGTCAGAGAGGGAGAGAGAGATACAGAGAGTCAGAGAGATAGAGAGAGATACAGAGAGTCAGAGAGAGAGATGGAAATACAGAGAGTCAGAGAGAGAGAGAGATACAGAAATTCAGGGAGAGAGATACAGAGAGTCAGCGAGAGACAGAGCTACAGAGTGTCAGAGAGAGAGAGAGAGATACTGAGAGTCAGAGCAGAGAGAGATACAGAGAGTCAGATAGAGAGAGAGATACAGAGAGTCAGAGAGAGAGAGAGAGGTACCGAGAGTCAGAGAGAGAGAGCGAGAGATACAGAGAGAGAAAGAGAGAAAGTGATACAGAGATTCAGAAAGAGAGTGATACAGAGAGAGAGAGAGATACAGAGAGAGAGAGATACAGAGAGTCAGAGAGAGAGAGAGAGATACAGAGAGTCAGAGAGAGAGAGAGAGATGCACAGAGAGAGAGAGATACAGAGAGAGAGAGATACAGAGAGAGAGAGATACAGAGAGTCAGAGAGAGAGAGAGAGATACAGAGAGTCAGAGAGAGAGTGCGAGAGATACAGAGAGTCAGACAGAGTGAGAGATACAGAGAGAGAGAGAGAGAGAGAGATACAGAGAGTCTGAGAGAGAGAGAGAGATATACAGAGAGTCAGAGAGAGAGAGAGATATACAAAGATTCAGAGAGAGAGAGAGAGATAGAGAGAGTCAGAGAGAGAGAGAGAGAGATACAGAGATTCAGAGAGAGAGATACAGAGTGTCAGAGAGCGAGAGAGAGATACGGAGAGTCAGAGAGAGACAGAGAGATACAGAGAGTCAGAGAGAGACAGAGATACAGAGAGTCAGAGAGATAGAGAGAGATACAGAGAGTCAGAGAGAGAGAGGGAAATACAGAGAGTCAGAGAAAGAGAGAGAGATACAGAGATTCAGAGAGAGAGATATAGAGAGTCAGAGAGAGAGAGAGAGAGATACAGAGAGTCAGAGAGAGAGAGAGAGAGATACAGAGAGTCAGAGAGATAGAGAGACATACAGAGAGTCAGAGAGAGAGATGGAAATTCAGAGAGTCAGAGAGAGAGAGAGATACAGAAATTCAGAGTTAGAGATACAGAGAGTCAGAGAGAGACAGAGATACAGAGTGTCAGAGAGAGAGAGAGAGATAGAGAGATTCAGTGACAGAGAGAGATACAGAGAGTCAGAGAGAGAGAGAGATACAGAGAGCCAGAGAGAAAGAGAGATACAAAGAGTCAGATAGAGAGAGAGAGATACAGAGAGTCAGAGAGAGAGAGAGAGAGAGGTACCGAGAGTCAGAGAGAGAGAGAGAGAGAGAGAGATACAGAGAGAGAGAGAGATTCAGAGAGAGAGAGATACAGATATTCAGTGAGAGAGAGATACAGAGAGACAGTGAGAGATACAGAGAGAGAGAGATACAGAGATTCAGAGAGAGAGAGAGATACAGAGAGCCAGAGAGAAAGAGAGATACAAAGAGTCAGATAGAGAGAGAGAGATACAGAGAGTCAGAGAGAGAGAGAGAGGTACCGAGAGTCAGAGAGAGAGAGAGAGAGATACAGAGAGAGAGAGAGATTCAGAGAGAGAGAGATACAGAGATTCAGAGAAAGAGAGATACAGAGTGAGAGAGAGATACAGAGAGAGAGAGAGATACTGAGAGTCAGAGAGAGAGAGAGAGATACAGAGAGTCACAGAGAGAGAGAGAGAGAGATACAGAGAGTCAGAGGGATAGAGAGATACAGAGAATCACAGAGATAGAGAGAGATACAGAGATTCAGAGAGAGAGAGTGCGAGAGATACAGAGAGTCAGACAGAGTGAGAGATACAGAGAGAGAGAGAGAGAGCGAGAGAGAGATACAGAGAGTCAGAGAGAGAGAGAGAGATACAGAGAGTCAGAGAGAGAGAGAGAGATACAGAGAGTCAGACAGAGAGAGAGAGAGATACAGAGAGTCAGAGAGAGAGAGAGATACAGAGTGTCAGAGAGAGAGAGAGAGATACAGAGAGTCAGAGACAGAGAGAGATACAGAGAGTCAGAGAGAGAGAGAGAGAGATACAGAGAGCCAGAGAGAGAGAGAGATACCGAGAGTCAGATAGAGAGAGAGAGATACAGAGAGTCAGAGAGAGAGAGATAGGTACCGAGAGTCAGAGAGAGAGAGAGAGATACAGAGACAGAGAAAGAGAGAGAGAGAGGGAGAGAGATACAGAGAGTCAGAGAGAGAGAGAGAGATACAGAGAGTCAGACAGAGAGAGAGAGATAAACAGAGAGTCAGAGAGAGACAGAGAGATATACAGAGATTCAGAGAGAGAGATACAGAGAGTTAGAGAGACAGAGAGAGATACAGAAAGTCAGAGGGAGATAGAGAGAGAGAGATAAAGAGAGTCAGAGAGAGAGAGATATACAGTGAGTCAGAGAGAGAGAGATACAGATAGTCAGAGAGAGAGAGAGATACAGAGAGAGAGAGAGATACAGAGACTCAGAGAGAGAGAGAGAGATACAGAGAGTCAGAGAGAGAGAGAGATACAGAGATTCAGAGAGAGAGAGAGACGTACAGACAGTCAGAGAGAGAGAGAGATACAGAGTCAGAGAGAGAGATGGAAATACAGAGATTCAGAGAGAGAGAGAGATACAGAGTGACTGAGAGAGAGAGAGAGAGAGATACAGAGAGTCAGAGACAGAGAGAGATACAGATAGTCAGAGAGAGAGATACAGAGATTCAGAGAGAGCGAGAGAGATACAGAGAGTCAGAGAGAGAGAGAGAGAGATACAGAGAGATAGAGAGAGATACAGAGATTCAGAGATGGAGATACAGAGATTCAGAGAGAGAGAGAGAGAGAGATACAGAGTGTCAGAGAGAGAGGGAGAGATACAGAGAGTCAGAGAAAGAGAGAGAGATACAGAGAGTCAGAGAGAGAGAGAGAGATACAGAGAGTCAGAGAGAGAGAGAGATACAGAGAGTCAGAGATAGAGAGAGAGATACAAAGATTCAGAGAGAGAGAGAGAGATACGGAGAGTCAGAGAGAGAGAGAGAGATACAGAGAGTCAGAGAGACACAGAGATACAGAGAGTCAGTGAGATAGAGAGAGATACAGAGATTCAGAGATAGAGAGGGAAATACAGAGAGTCAGAGAGAGAGAGATGCTGAAATTCAGAGAGAGAGATACAGAGAGTCAGAGAGAGAGAGATACAGAGAGTCAGAGAGAGAGAGAGAGATACAGAGAGTCAGAGAGATAGAGAGAGATACAGAGAGTCAGAGAGAGAGATGGAAATACAGAGAGTCAGAGAGAGAGAGAGAGAGATACAGAAATTCAGAGAGAGAGATACAGAGAGTCAGAGAGAGACAGAGATACAGAGTGTCAGAGAGATAGAGAGACAGAGAGAGATACAGAGAGTCAGAGAGAGAGAGAGATACAGAGAGCCAGAGAGAGAGAGAGATACAAAGAGTCACATAGAGAGAGAGAGATACAGAGAATCAGAGAGAGAGGGAGAGCTACCGAGAGTCAGAGAGAGAGAGAGAGAGATACAGAGAGAGAGAGAGATACAGAGAGAGAGAGATACAGATATTCAGAGAGAGAGATACAGAGAGTGAGAGAGATACAGAGAGAGAGAGATACAGAGATTCAGAGAGAGAGAGATACAGAGAGAGAGAGATACAGAGAGTCAGATAGAGAGAGAGATATAGAGTGTCAGAGAGAGAGTGCGAGAGATACAGAGATTCAGACAGATTGAGAGATACAGAGAGAGAGAGAGAGAGAGAGAAATACAGAAAGAGAGAGAGAGTTACAGAGATTCAGAGAGAGACATACAGAGAGTCAGAGAGAGAGAGAGAGATACATAGAGTCAGATAGAGACAGAGATACAGAGAGTCAGAGAGATAGAGAGAGGTAAAGAGAGTCAGAGAGAGAGAGAGAAATACAGAGAGAGAGAGAGAGTTACAGAGATTCAGAGAGAGAGATACAGAGAGTCAGAGAGATAGAGAGAGGTAAAGAGAGTCAGAGAGAGAGAGAGAAATACAGAAAGAGAGAGTTACAGAGATTCAGAGAGAGAGATACAGAGAGTCAGAGAGAGAGAGAGAGATACAGAGAGTCAGAGAGAGAGAGAGAGATACAGAGAGTCAGAGAGAGAGAGAGAGAGATATACAGAGAGTCAGAGAGAGAGAGAGATACAGAGAATCACAGAGATAGAGAGAGATACAGAAAGTCAGAGAGAGAGATGGAAATACAGAGAGTCAGAGTGATAGAGAGATACAGAAATTCAGAGAGAGAGATACAGAGAGTCAGAGAGAGACAGAGATACAGAGTGTCAGAGAGAGAGAGAGAGAGATACAGGGAGTCAGAGACAGAGAGAGATACAGAGAGTCAGAGAGAGAGAGAGAGAGATACAGAGAGCCAGAGAGAGAGAGAGATACCGCCAGTCAGATAGAGAGAGAGAGATACAGAGAGTCAGAGAGAGAGAGAGAGGTATCGAGAGTCAGAGAAAGAGAGAGAGATACAGAGACAGAGAGAGAGAGAGAGAGAGAGAGATACAGAGAGTCAGAGAGAGAGAGAGAGATACAGAGAGTTAGAGAGAGAGAGAGAGATAAACAGAGAGTCAGAGAGAGACAGAGAGATATACAGAGATTCAGAGAGAGAGATACAGAGAGTCAGAGAGAGAGAGAGAGATTCAGAGAGTCAGAGAGAGAGGGAGAGATACAGAGAGAGAGAGAGATAAGTGAGAGAGAGATACAGAGAGTCAGGGAGGGAGAGAGATACAGAGAGTCAGATAGATATAGAGAGATACAGAGAGTCAGAGAGAGATACAGAGAGTCAGAGAAAGAGAGAGGGATTCAGCGAGTCAGAGAGAGAGAGAGAGAAACAGAGAGTCAGAGAGAGAGAGAGATACAGAGAGTCAGTGAGATAGAGAG
>NW_027597381.1:20000-83642 GCF_964194155.1 Cetorhinus maximus
GAGATACAGAGATTCACAGATAGAGCTACAGAGAGTCAGAGAGAGAGAGAGATACAGAGAGTCAGAGAGAGAGAGGGAGATACAGAGAGAGAGAGAGATACAGAGAGAGAGAGAGATACAGAGAGAGAGAGATACAGAGAATCAGCGAGAGAGAGAGAGATACAGAGAGTCAGAGAGAGAGTGAGAGAGACACAGAGAGTCAGACAGAGTGAGAGATACAGAGAGAGAGAGAGAGAGAGATACAGAGAGTCAGAGAGAGAGAGGGAAATACAGAGAGTCAGAGAGAGAGAGAGATACAGAGATTCAGAGAGAGAGATACAGAGAGTCAGAGAGATAGAGAGAGATACAGAGAGTCAGAGAGATAGAGATGGAAATACAGAGAGTCAGAGAGAGAGAGAGATACAGAAATTCAGAGAGAGAGATACAGAGAGTCATAGAGAAAGATGGAAATACAGAGAGTCAGAGAGAGAGAGAGATACAGAAATTCAGAGAGAGAGATACAGAGAGTCATAGAGAGAGAGAGATACAGAGAGCCAGAGAGAGAGAGAGAGATACAGAGAGTCAGATAGAGAGAGAGCGATACAGAGAGTCAGAGACAGAGAGAGATGTACCGAGAGTCAGAGAGAGAGAGAGAGAGATACAGAGAGAGAGGGGGTGAGAGAGAGAGAGATACAGAGATTCAGAGAGATAGAGATACAGAGAAAGCGAGTGATACAGAGGGAGAGAGACAGATACAGAGAGAGAGAGATACAGAGAGTCAGAGAGAGAGAGAGAGATACAGAGAGTCAGAGAGAGAGAGAGAGAGAGAGATACAGAGAGTCAGAGAGAGAGAGAGATACTGAGAATTCAGAGAGATAGAGAGAGATACAGAGATTCAGAGAGAGAGATACAGAGAGTCAGAGAGAGAGAGAGAGGTACAGAAAGTCAGAGAGTGAGAGATACAGAGTGACTGAGAGAGAGAGAGAGAGATACAGACAGTCAGAGACAGAGAGAGATACAGAGAGTCAGAGAGAGAGAGAGAGATACAGAGAGTCAGAGAGAGAGATACAGAAAGTCAGAGAGAGAGATACAGAGATTCAGAGAGAGAGAGAGAGGTACCGAGAGTCAGAAAGAGAGAGAGAGATACAGAGAGAGAGAGAGAGAGATACAGAGAATCAGAGCGAGAGAGAGAGATACTGAGAGTCAAAGAGAGAGACAGAGTCAAATACAGAGATAGAGAGTCAAATGGAGAGTGAGAGAGACACATGGAGAGAGAGAGAGTCAAATGGAGAGAGAGAGAGTCAAATGGAAAAAGAGAGAGTCAAATGGAGAGAGAGAGAGTCAAATGGAGAGAGAGAGAGTCAAATGGAGAGAGAGAGAGAGTCAAATGGAGAGAGAGAGTGGGTCAAATAGCGAGTAAGAGAATGTCAAATGCAGAGAGGGAGAGAGTGAAATGGAGAGAGAGAGAGCGAGTCAAATGGACAGAGAGATAAAGTCAAATGGAGAGAGAGAGAGAGAGTCAAATGGAGAGAGAGAGAGTGAAATGGAGAAAGAGAGAGAGTCAAATGGAGAGAGAGAGAGAGAGAGAGAGTCAAATGGAGAGAGAGAGAGTCAAATGGAGAGAGAGAGAGAGAGTCAAATGGAGACAAAAAAGAGAGTCAAATGGAGAGAGAGAGAGTCATATGCAGAGAGAGAGAGAGTCAAATGGAAAGAGAGAGAGAGTTAAATGGAGAGAGCGAGAGAGTCAAATGGATAGAGAGAGAGAGTCAAATGGAGAGAGAGAGCGATAGTCAAATGGAGAGAGAGAGAGAGTCAAATGGAGAGAGAGAGAGTCAAATGGAGTGACAGTCTGTCAAATGGAGAGAGAGAGAGACTCAAATGGAGAGAGAGAGAGTCAAATGGATATAGAGAGTCAAATGGAGAGAGAGAATGTCAAATGGGGAGAGAGAGTGAATCAAATGGAGAGAGGGAGAGAGTCAAATAGAGAGTGAGAGAGTGAAATAGAGAGACAGAGATAGGCAAATAGAGAGAGAGAGAGAGAGTCAAATAGAGAGAGAGAGAGAGAGAGTCAAATGGAGAGAGAGAGAGAGTCAAATTGAGTGACAGTGTGTCAAATGGAGAGAGAGAAAAATAGAGAGAGAAACAGAGACAAATAGAGAGAGAAAGAGAGACAAATAGAAGAGAGAGTCAAATAGAGAGAGAGAGAGTCAAATAGAGAGAAAGAGAGAGAGAGTCAAATAGAGAGAGAGAGAGAGAGAGTCAAATAGAGAGAGAGAGAGAGAGTCAAATAGAGAGATAGAGAGTCAAATAGAGAGAGAGAGAGTCAAATAGAGAGAGAGAGAGAGAGTCAAATAGAGAGAGAGAGTCAAATAGAGGGAGAGAGTCAAATAGAGAGAGAGAGTCAAGAGTCAAATGAAGAGAGAGACAAATAGAGAGAGAAAGAGAGACAAATAGAGAGAGAGAGTCAAATAGAGAGAGAGAGAGTCAAATAGAGAGAGAGACAAATAGAGAGAGAAAGAGAGACAAATAGAGGGATAGTCAAATAGAGAGAGAGAGAGTCAAATAGAGAGAGAGAGAGAGAGAGTCAAATAGAAAGAGAGAGAGAGAGAGTCCAATAGAGAGAGAGAGAGAGTCAAATAGAGAGAGAGAGATTCAAATAGAGAAAGAGAGAGTCAAATGGAGAGAGAGAGAGAGTCAAATAGATAGAGAGAGAGGCAAATAGAAAGAGAGATTCAAATAGAGAGAGAGAGTCAAATAGAGAGAGAGAGTCGAGCGTCTAATTGAGAGAGAGTCAAATAGAGAGAGAGAGAGAGTCAAATAGAGAGAGAGAGAGTCAAATAGAGAGAGCGAGAGTGTCAAATAGAGAGAGAGAGAGAGTCAAATAGAGAGAGAGTCAAATGAAGACAGAGAGTCAAGAGTCAAATGGTGAGAGAGTCAAATAGAGAGAGAGAGAGAGAGAGAGAGTCAAACAGAGAGAGAGTCAAATAGAGAGAGATGCAAACAGAGAGAGAGAGAGTCAAATAGAGAGAGTGAGTCAAATAGAGAGAGAGAGTCAAATAGAGAGAGAGAGAGACTCTAATAGAGAGAGAGAGAGTCAAATGGAGAGAGAGAGATTCAAATGGAGAGAGAGTCAAATGGTGAGAGAGAGAGAGTCAAATGGAGAGAGAGAGAGAGAGTCAAATGGAGATAGAGAGAGAGTCAAATGGAGAGAGAGAGAGTCAAATGAGTAGAGAGTCAAATGGAGAGAGAGAGAGAGTCAAATGGAGAGAGAGAGAGAGTCAAATGGAGAAAGAGAGAGAGTCAAATGGAGAGAGAGAGAGAGAGATAGAGTCAAATGGAGAGAGAGAGAGAGAGTCAAATGGAGACAAAAAAGAGAGTCAAATGGAGAGAAAGAGAGTCAAATGGAGAGAGAGACAGAGTCAAATGGAGAGAGTGAGTGAGTCAACTGGAGAGAGAGAGAGAGTCAAATAGAGAGAGAGACAAATAGAGAGAGAGAGAGACAAATAGAGAGAGATAGAGTGATAAATGGAGAGAGAGAGTCAAAAAGAGAGAGAGGGACAAAATAGAGAGAGAAAAATAGAGAGAGAAAGAGAGACAAATAGAGAGAGAAAGAGAGACAAATGGAGAGAGAGTCAAATAGAGAGAGAGAGAGAGAGTCAAATAGAGAGACAGAGAGAGAGTCAAATAGAGAGAGAGAGAGAGTCAAATAGAGAGAGAGAGAGAGAGTCAAATGGAGAGAGAGAGAGAGTCAAATGGAGTGAGAGTGTGTCAAATGGAGAGAGAGAAAAATATAGAGAGAAAGAGAGACAAATAGAGAGAGAAATAGAGACAAATAGAGAGAGAGAGTCAATTAGAGAGAGAGAGAGTCAAATAGAGAGGGAGACAAATAGAGAAAGAGAGAAAAATAGAGAGAGAAAGAGAGACAAATAGAGAGAGAAAGAGAGACAAATAGAGAGAGAGTCAAATAGAGAGAGAGAGAGAGAGTCAAATAGAGAGAGAGAGAGAGAGAGTCCAATAGAGAGAGAGAGAGAGAGAGAGAGTCAAATAGAGAGAGAAAGAGAGACAAATAGAGAGAGAAAGTGAGACAAGTAGAGAGAGAGAGTCAAATAGAGAGAGAGAGAGAGAGAGTCAAATAGAGAGAGAGAGTCAAATAGAGAGAGAGAGAGAGAGTCCAATAGAGAGAGAGAGAGTCAAATAGAGAGAGAGAGATTCAAATAGAGAGAGAGAGATTCAAATGGAGAGAGAGAGAGTCAAATAGAGAGAGAGAGAGTGTCAAATGGAGAGAGGGAGAGAGTGAAATGGAGAGAGAGAGAGAGTCAAATGGAGAGAGAGAGAGAGTCAAATGGAGATACAGATAGAGTCAAATGTAGAGAGACAGAGAGTCAAATGGAGAAAGAGAGAGTCAAATGGAGAGAGAGAGAGAGAGTCAAATGGAGAGAGAGAGAGAGTGAAATGGAGAGAGAGAGAGAGTCAAATGGATAGAGAGAGAGAGTCAAATAGAGAGAGAGAGCGAAAGTCAAATGGAGAGAGAGAGAGAGTCAAATGGAGAGAGAGAGAGACTCAAATAGAGAGAGAGAGAGAGAGTCAAATGGAGAGAGAGAGTCAAATGGAGAGAGAGAATGTCAAATGGAGAGAGAGAGTGAGTCAAATGGAGGGAGAGAGTCAAATAGAGAGAGAGAGAGAGAGTCAAATAGAGAGAGAGAGAAATAGAGAGAGAGACAAATAGAGAGAGATAGAGTGACAAATAGAGAGAGAGATACAAAAAGAGAGAGAGAGAGTCAAATAGAGAGAGAGAAAAATAGAGAGAGAAAGAGAGACAAATAGAGAGAGAAAGAGAGACAAATAGAGAGGCAGAGAAATAGTCAATTAGAGAGAGAGAGAGAGTCAAATAGAGAGAGAGAGAGAGTCAAATGGAGAGAGAGAGAGAGAGAGTCAAATGGAGTGAAAGTGTGTCAAATGGAGAGAGAGAAAAATAGAGAGAGAAAGAGAGACAAATAGAGAGAGAAAGAGAGACAAATAGAGAGAGAGAGTCAAATAGAGAGAGAGAGAGAGTCAAATAGAGAGAGAGAGTCAAATAGAGACAGATAGAGAGTCAAATAGAGAGAGAGAGAGAGAATCAAATAGAGAGATAGAGAGTCAAATAGAGAGAGAGAGAGAGTCAAATAGAGAGAGAGAGAGTCAAATAGCGAGAGAGAGAGTCAAATAGAGAGAGAGTAAAGTAGAAAGAGAGAGAGAGTCAAATAGCGAGAGAGAGAGTCAAATAGAGAGAGAGTCAAGTCGAAAGAGAGAGTCAAATAGAGAGAGAGAGTCAAATAGAGAGAGAGAGTCAAGAGTCAAATGGAGAGAGAGTCAAATAGAGAGAGAGACAGATTCAAATGGAGAGAGAGAGAGAGTCAAATGGAGAGAGAGAGAGAGTCAAATGGACAGAGAGAGAGTCAAATGGAGATTGAGAGAGTGTCAGATGGAGAGAGAGAGAGAGAGTCAAATGGAGAGAGAGATTCAAATGGAGAGAGAGAGTCAAATGGAGAGAGAAAGACAGTTAAATGGACAGAGAGAGAGAGTCAAATAGAGAGAGAAAGAGTGAGTCAAATAGAGAGAAAGACAAATAGAGAGAGAATGAGAGACAAATAGAGAGAAGGAGAGACAAATAGAGAGAGTCAAATACAGAGAGAGAGAGAGTCAGATAGAGAGAGAGACAAATAGAGAACGAGAGACAAATAGAGAGAGAGTCAAATAGAGAGAGACAGAGAGTCAAATAGAGAGAGACAGAGAGTCAAATAGAGAGACAGAGTCAAATAGAGAGAGAGAGAGAGAGTCAAATAGAGAGAGAGAGAGAGAGAGTCCAATAGAGAGAGAGAGAGAGTCAAATAGAGAGAGAGAGAGTCAAATAGAGAGAGAGAGAGTCAAATGGAGAGAGAGAAAGAGTCAAATACAGAGAGAGAGAGTCATATAGAGAGAGAGATTCAAATAGAGAGACAGAGTCAAATAGAGAGAGAGAGTCAAGCGTCTAATTGAGAGAGAGTCAAATAGAGAGAGAGAGAGAGAGTGAAACAGAGAGAAATGCAAACAGAGAGAGAGAGAGCGAGTCAAATAGAGAGAGAGAGTCAAATAGAGAGAGAGACAAATAGAGAGAGAAAGAGAGACAAATAGAGAGAGAAAGAGAGACAAGTAGAGAGAGAGAGTCAAATAGAGAGAGTGAGAGAGACAAATAGAGAGTGAGAGTCAAAAAGAGAGAGGGAGAGAGAGAGTCCAATAGAGAGAGAGAGAGAGAGAGTCAAATAGAGAGAGAGAGAGTCAAATAGAGAGAGAGAGAGTCAAATGGAGAGAGAGAGAGAGTCAAATGGAGAGAGAGAGAGTCAAATAGAGAGAGAGATTCAAATAGAGAGAGAGAGTCAAATAGAGAGAGACAGTCAAGCGTCTAATTGAGAGAGAGTCAAATAGAGAGAGAGAGAGAGTCAAACAGAGAGAAATGCAAACAGAGAGAGAGAGAGCGAGTCAAATAGAGAGAGAGAGTCAAATGGAGAGAGAGAGAGAGAGTCAAATAGAGAGAGAGAGACTCAAATAGAGAGATAGAGAGTCAACTAGAGAGTGAGAGCGAGAGTCATATAGAGAGAGAGAGAGAGAGTGTCAAATAGAGAGAGAGAGAGTCAAATAGAGAGAGAGTCAAATGAAGAGAGAGAGTCAAGAGTCAAATGGTGAGAGAGTCAAATAGAGAGAGAGAGAGAGAGTCAAACAGAGAGAGAGTCAAATAGAGAGAGATGCAAACAGAGAGAGAGTCAAATAGAGAGAGATGCAAACAGAGAGAGAGAAAGTCAAATAGAGAGAGAGAGAGACTCTAATAGAGAGAGAGAGAGTCAAATGGAGAGTGAGAGAGTCAAATGTAGAGAGGGAGAGTCAAATGGAGAGAGAGAGAGTCAAATGGAGAGAGAGACAGAGTCAAATGGAGAGAGTGAGTGAGTCAACTGGAGAGAGAGAGAGAGTCAAATAGAGAGAGAGAGAGAGAGTCAAATAGAGAGAGAGACAAATAGAGAGAGAGAGACAAATAGAGAGAGATAGAGTGATAAATGGAGAGAGAGAGTCAAAAAGAGAGAGAGAGAGTCAAATAGAGAGAGAAAAATAGAGAGAGAAAGAGAGACAAATAGAGAGAGAAAGAGAGACAAATGGAGAGAGAGTCAAATAGAGAGAGAGAGAGAGTCAAATAGAGAGACAGAGAGAGAGTCAAATAGAGAGAGAGAGAGTCAAATAGAGAGAGAGAGAGAGAGTCAAATGGAGAGAGAGAGAGAGTCAAATGGAGTGAGAGTGTGTCAAATGGAGAGAGAGAAAAATATAGAGAGAAAGAGAGACAAATAGAGAGAGAAATAGAGACAAATAGAGAGAGAGAGTCAATTAGAGAGAGAGAGAGTCAAATAGCGAGAGAGACAAATAGAGAAAGAGAGAAAAATAGAGAGAGAAAGAGAGACAAATAGAGAGAGAAAAAGAGACAAATAGGGAGAGAGTCAAATAGAGAGAGAGAGAGAGAGTCAAATAGAGAGAGAGAGAGTCAAATAGAGAGAGAGAGAGAGAGAGTCCAATAGAGAGAGAGAGAGAGAGAGAGTCAAATAGAGAGAGAAAGAGAGACAAATAGAGAGAGAAAGTGAGACAAGTAGAGAGAGTCAAATAGAGAGAGAGAGAGAGAGTCAAATAGAGAGAGAGAGTCAAATAGAGAGAGAGAGAGAGTCCAATAGAGAGAGAGAGAGTCAAATAGAGAGAGAGAGATTCAAATAGAGAGAGAGAGATTCAAATGGAGAGAGAGAGAGTCAAATAGAGAGAGAGAGAGTGTCAAATGGAGAGAGGGAGAGAGTGAAATGGAGAGAGAGAGAGAGAGTCAAATGGAGAGAGAGAGAGAGTCAAATGGAGATACAGATAGAGTCAAATGTAGAGAGACAGAGAGTCAAATGGAGAGAGAGAGAGTCAAATGGAGAGAGAGAGAGAGAGTCAAATGGAGAGAGAGAGAGAGTCAAATGGAGAGAGAGAGAGAGTCAAATGGATAGAGAGAGAGAGTCAAATAGAGAGAGAGAGCGAAAGTCAAATGGAGAGAGAGAGAGACTCAAATAGAGAGAGAGAGAGAGTCAAATGGAGAGAGAGAGTCAAATGGAGAGAGAGAGTCAAATGGAGAGAGAGAGTCAAATGGAGAGAGAGAATGTCAAATGGAGAGAGAGAGTGAGTCAAATGGAGGGAGAGAGTCAAATAGAGAGAGAGAGAGAGAGTTAAATAGAGAGAGAGAGAAATAGAGAGAGAGACAAATAGAGAGAGATAGAGTGACAAATAGAGAGAGAGATTCAAAAAGAGAGAGAGAGAGTCAAATAGAGAGAGAGAAAAATAGAGAGAGAAAGAGAGACAAATAGAGAGAGAAAGAGAGACAAATAGAGAGGCGGAGAAATAGTCAAATAGAGAGAGAGAGAGAGTCAAATAGAGAGAGAGAGAGAGAGTCAAATGGAGAGAGAGAGAGAGAGTCAAATGGAGTGAAAGTGTGTCAAATGGAGAGAGAGTCAAATAGAGAGAGAGACAGATTCAAATGGAGAGAGAGAGAGAGTCAAATGGAGAGAGAGAGAGAGTCAAATGGAGAGAGAGATTCAAATGGAGAGAGAGAGTCAAATGGAGAGAGAAAGACAGTTAAATGGACAGAGAGAGAGAGTCAAATAGAGAGAGAAAGAGTGAGTCAAATAGAGAGAAAGACAAATAGAGAGAGAATGAGAGACAAATAGAGAGAGAAGGAGATACAAATAGAGAGAGTCAAATACAGAGAGAGAGAGAGTCAAATAGAGAGAGACAGAGAGTCAAATAGAGAGACAGAGTCAAATAGAGAGAGACAGAGAGTCAAATAGAGAGACAGAGTCAAATAGAGAGAGAGAGAGAGAGTCAAATAGAGAGAGAGAGAGAGTCCAATAGAGAGAGAGAGAGAGTCAAATAGAGAGAGAGAGAGTCAAATAGAGAGAGAGAGAGAGTCAAATGGAGAGAGAGAGTCAAATACAGAGAGAGAGAGTCATATAGAGAGAGAAAGAGAGACAAGTAGAGAGAGAGAGTCAAAAAGAGAGAGAGAGAGTCAAATAGAGAGAGAAAAATAGAGAGAGAAAGAGAGACAAATAGAGAGAGAAAGAGAGACAAATGGAGATAGAGTCAAATAGAGAGAGAGAGAGAATCAAATAGAGAGACAGAGAGAGAGTCAAATAGAGAGAGAGAGAGTCAAATAGAGAGAGAGAGAGAGAGTCAAATGGAGAGAGAGAGAGAGTCAAATGGAGTGAGAGTGTGTCAAATGGAGAGAGAGAAAAATATAGAGAGAAAGAGAGACAAATAGAGAGAGAAATAGAGACAAATAGAGAGAGAGAGTCAATTAGAGAGAGAGAGAGTCAAACAGAGAGAGAGACAAATAGAGAAAGAGAGAAAAATAGAGAGAGAAAGAGAGACAAATAGAGAGAGAAAGAGAGACAAATAGGGAGAGAGTCAAATAGAGAGAGAGAGAGAGTCAAATAGAGAGAGAGAGAGTCAAATAGAGAGAGAGAGAGAGAGAGTCCAATAGAGAGAGAGAGAGAGAGAGTCAAATAGAGAGAGAAAGAGAGACAAATAGAGAGAGAAAGTGAGACAAGTAGAGAGAGAGAGTCAAATAGAGAGAGAGAGAGAGTCAAATAGAGAGAGAGAGTCAAATAGAGAGAGAGAGAGAGAGAGTCCAATAGAGAGAGAGAGAGTCAAATAGAGAGAGAGAGATTCAAATAGAGAGAGAGAGATTCAAATGGAGAGAGAGAGAGTCAAATAGAGAGAGAGAGAGTGTCAAATGGAGAGAGGGAGAGAGTGAAATGGAGAGAGAGAGAGAGTCAAATGGAGAGAGAGAGAGAGTCAAATGGAGATACAGATAGAGTCAAATGTAGAGAGACAGAGAGTCAAATGGAGAGAGAGAGAGTCAAATGGAGAGAGAGAGAGAGAGTCAAATGGAGAGAGAGAGAGAGTCAAATGGAGAGAGAGAGAGAGTCAAATGGATAGAGAGAGAGAGTCAAATAGAGAGAGAGAGCGAAAGTCAAATGGAGAGAGAGAGAGAGTCAAATGGAGAGAGAGAGAGACTCAAATAGAGAGAGAGAGAGAGTCAAATGGAGAGAGAGAGTCAAATGGAGAGAGAGAGTCAAATGGAGAGAGAGAATGTCAAATGGAGAGAGAGAGTGAGTCAAATGGAGGGAGAGAGTCAAATAGAGAGAGAGAGAGTCAAATAGAGAGAGAGAGAAATAGAGAGAGAGACAAATAGAGAGAGATAGAGTGACAAATAGAGAGAGAGATACAAAAAGAGAGAGAGAGAGTCAAATAGAGAGAGAGAAAAATAGAGAGAGAAAGAGAGACAAATAGAGAGAGAAAGAGAGACAAATAGAGAGGCGGAGAAATAGTCAAATAGAGAGAGAGAGAGAGTCAAATAGAGAGAGAGAGAGAGAGTCAAATGGAGAGAGAGAGAGAGAGTCAAATGGAGTGAAAGTGTGTCAAATGGAGAGAGAGAAAAATAGAGAGAGAAAGAGAGACAAATAGAGAGAGAAAGAGAGACAAATAGAGAGAGAGAGTCAAATAGAGAGAGAGAGAGAGTCAAATAGAGAGAGAGAGTCAAATAGAGACAGATAGAGAGTCAAATAGAGAGAGAGAGAGAATCAAATAGAGAGATAGAGAGTCAAATAGAGAGAGAGAGAGAGAGTCAAATAGAGAGAGAGAGTCAAATAGCGAGAGAGAGAGTCAAATAGAGAGAGAGTAAAGTAGAAAGAGAGAGAGAGTCAAATAGCGAGAGAGAGAGTCAAATAGAGAGAGAGTCAAGTCGAAAGAGAGAGTCAAATAGAGAGAGAGAGTCAAATAGAGAGAGAGAGTCAAGAGTCAAATGGAGAGAGAGTCAAATAGAGAGAGAGACAGATTCAAATGGAGAGAGAGAGAGAGTCAAATGGAGAGAGAGAGAGAGTCAAATGGACAGAGAGAGAGTCAAATGGAGATTGAGAGAGTGTCAGATGGAGAGAGAGAGAGAGAGTCAAATGGAGAGAGAGATTCAAATGGAGAGAGAGAGTCAAATGGAGAGAGAAAGACAGTTAAATGGACAGAGAGAGAGAGTCAAATAGAGAGAGAAAGAGTGAGTCAAATAGAGAGAAAGACAAATAGAGAGAGAATGAGAGACAAATAGAGAGAGAAGGAGATACAAATAGAGAGAGTCAAATACAGAGAGAGAGAGAGTCAAATAGAGAGAGACAGAGAGTCAAATAGAGAGACAGAGTCAAATAGAGAGAGACAGAGAGTCAAATAGAGAGACAGAGTCAAATAGAGAGAGAGAGAGAGAGTCAAATAGAGAGAGAGAGAGAGAGAGTCCAATAGAGAGAGAGAGAGAGTCAAATAGAGAGAGAGAGAGTCAAATAGAGAGAGAGAGAGAGTCAAATGGAGAGAGAGAGTCAAATACAGAGAGAGAGAGTCATATAGAGAGAGAGATTCAAATAGAGAGAGAGAGTCAAATAGAGAGAGAGAGTCAAGCGTCTAATTGAGAGAGAGTCAAATAGAGAGAGAGAGAGAGAGTGAAACAGAGAGAAATGCAAACAGAGAGAGAGAGAGCGAGTCAAATAGAGAGAGAGAGTCAAATAGAGAGAGAGTCAAATAGAGAGACAGAGAGAGAGTCAAATAGAGAGAGAGAGAGTCAAATAGAGAGAGAGAGAGAGAGTCAAATGGAGAGAGAGAGAGAGTCAAATGGAGTGAGAGTGTGTCAAATGGAGAGAGAGAAAAATATAGAGAGAAAGAGAGACAAATAGAGAGAGAAATAGAGACAAATAGAGAGAGAGAGTCAATTAGAGAGAGAGAGAGTCAAACAGAGAGAGAGACAAATAGAGAAAGAGAGAAAAATAGAGAGAGAAAGAGAGACAAATAGAGAGAGAAAGAGAGACAAATAGGGAGAGAGTCAAATAGAGAGAGAGAGAGAGTCAAATAGAGAGAGAGAGAGTCAAATAGAGAGAGAGAGAGAGAGAGTCCAATAGAGAGAGAGAGAGAGAGAGAGTCAAATAGAGAGAGAAAGAGAGACAAATAGAGAGAGAAAGTGAGACAAGTAGAGAGAGAGAGTCAAATAGAGAGAGCGAGAGAGAGTCAAATAGAGAGAGAGAGTCAAATAGAGAGAGAGAGAGAGAGAGTCCAATAGAGAGAGAGAGAGAGTCAAATAGAGAGAGAGAGATTCAAATAGAGAGAGAGAGATTCAAATGGAGAGAGAGAGAGTCAAATAGAGAGAGAGAGAGTGTCAAATGGAGAGAGGGAGAGAGTGAAATGGAGAGAGAGAGAGAGTCAAATGGAGAGAGAGAGAGAGTCAAATGGAGATACAGATAGAGTCAAATGTAGAGAGACAGAGAGTCAAATGGAGAGAGAGAGAGTCAAATGGAGAGAGAGAGAGAGAGTCAAATGGAGAGAGAGAGAGAGTCAAATGGAGAGAGAGAGAGAGTCAAATGGATAGAGAGAGAGAGTCAAATAGAGAGAGAGAGCGAAAGTCAAATGGAGAGAGAGAGAGAGTCAAATGGAGAGAGAGAGAGACTCAAATAGAGAGAGAGAGAGAGTCAAATGGAGAGAGAGAGTCAAATGGAGAGAGAGAGTCAAATGGAGAGAGAGAGTGAGTCAAATGGAGGGAGAGAGTCAAATAGAGAGAGAGAGAGAGAGAGTCAAATAGAGAGAGAGAGAAATAGAGAGAGAGACAAATAGAGAGAGATAGAGTGACAAATAGAGAGAGAGATTCAAAAAGAGAGAGAGAGAGTCAAATAGAGAGAGAGAAAAATAGAGAGAGAAAGAGAGACAAATAGAGAGAGAAAGAGAGACAAATAGAGAGGCGGAGAAATAGTCAAATAGAGAGAGAGAGAGAGTCAAATAGAGAGAGAGAGAGAGAGTCAAATGGAGAGAGAGAGAGAGAGTCAAATGGAGTGAAAGTGTGTCAAATGGAGAGAGAGAAAAATAGAGAGAGAAAGAGAGACAAATAGAGAGAGAAAGAGAGACAAATAGAGAGAGAGAGTCAAATAGAGAGAGAGAGAGAGTCAAATAGAGAGAGAGAGTCAAATAGAGACAGATAGAGAGTCAAATAGAGAGAGAGAGAGAATCAAATAGAGAGATAGAGAGTCAAATAGAGAGAGAGAGAGAGAGTCAAATAGAGAGAGAGAGTCAAATAGCGAGAGAGAGAGTCAAATAGAGAGAGAGTAAAGTAGAAAGAGAGAGAGAGTCAAATAGCGAGAGAGAGAGTCAAATAGAGAGAGAGTCAAGTCGAAAGAGAGAGTCAAATAGAGAGAGAGAGTCAAATAGAGAGAGAGAGTCAAGAGTCAAATGGAGAGAGAGTCAAATAGAGAGAGAGACAGATTCAAATGGAGAGAGAGAGAGAGTCAAATGGAGAGAGAGAGAGAGTCAAATGGACAGAGAGAGAGTCAAATGGAGATTGAGAGAGTGTCAGATGGAGAGAGAGAGAGAGAGTCAAATGGAGAGAGAGATTCAAATGGAGAGAGAGAGTCAAATGGAGAGAGAAAGACAGTTAAATGGACAGAGAGAGAGAGAGTCAAATAGAGAGAGAAAGAGTGAGTCAAATAGAGAGAAAGACAAATAGAGAGAGAATGAGAGACAAATAGAGAGAGAAGGAGATACAAATAGAGAGAGTCAAATACAGAGAGAGAGAGAGTCAAATAGAGAGAGACAGAGAGTCAAATAGAGAGACAGAGTCAAATAGAGAGAGACAGAGAGTCAAATAGAGAGACAGAGTCAAATAGAGAGAGAGAGAGAGAGTCAAATAGAGAGAGAGAGAGAGAGAGTCCAATAGAGAGAGAGAGAGAGTCAAATAGAGAGAGAGAGAGTCAAATAGAGAGAGAGAGAGAGAGTCAAATGGAGAGAGAGAGTCAAATACAGAGAGAGAGAGTCATATAGAGAGAGAGATTCAAATAGAGAGAGAGAGTCAAATAGAGAGAGAGAGTCAAGCGTCTAATTGAGAGAGAGTCAAATAGAGAGAGAGAGAGAGTGAAACAGAGAGAAATGCAAACAGAGAGAGAGAGAGCGAGTCAAATAGAGAGAGAGAGTCAAATAGAGAGAGAGACAAATAGAGAGAAAAAGAGAGACAAATAGAGAGAGAAAGAGAGACAAGTAGAGAGAGAGAGTCAAATAGAGAGAGTGAGAGAGACAAATAGAGAGAGAGTCAAAAAGAGAGAGAGAGAGAGAGTCCAATAGAGAGAGAGAGCGAGAGAGTCAAATAGAGAGAGAGAGAGTCAAATAGAGAGAGAGAGAGTCAAATGGAGAGAGAGAGAGAGTCAAATGGAGAGAGAGAGAGTCAAATAGAGAGAGAGATTCAAATAGAGAGAGAGAGTCAAATAGAGAGAGACAGTCAAGCGTCTAATTGAGAGAGAGTCAAACAGAGAGAAATGCAAACAGAGAGAGAGAGAGAGCGAGTCAAATAGAGAGAGAGAGTCAAATGGAGAGAGAGAGAGAGAGAGTCAAATAGAGAGAGAGAGAGTGTCAAATAGAGAGATAGAGAGTCAAATAGAGAGAGAGTCAAATAAAGAGAGAGAGTCAAGAGTCAAATGGTGAGAGAGTCAAATAGAGAGAGAGAGAGAGAGAGTCCAATAGAGAGAGAGAGCGAGAGAGTCAAATAGAGAGAGAGAGTCAAATAGAGAGAGAGAGAGTCAAATGGAGAGAGAGAGAGAGTCAAATGGAGAGAGAGAGAGAGTCAAATGGAGAGAGAGAGAGTCAAATAGAGAGAGAGATTCAAATAGAGAGAGAGAGTCAAATAGAGAGAGACAGTCAAGCGTCTAATTGAGAGAGAGTCAAATAGAGAGAGAGAGAGAGTCAAACAGAGAGAAATGCAAACAGAGAGAGAGAGAGAGCGAGTCAAATAGAGAGAGAGAGTCAAATGGAGAGAGAGAGAGAGAGTCAAATAGAGAGAGAGAGACTCAAATAGAGAGATAGAGAGTCAACTAGAGAGTGAGAGCGAGAGTCATATAGAGAGAGAGAGAGTGTCAAATAGAGAGAGAGAGAGTCAAATAGAGAGAGAGTCAAATAAAGAGAGAGAGTCAAGAGTCAAATGGTGAGAGAGTCAAATAGAGAGAGAGAGAGAGAGTCAGACAGAGAGAGAGTCAAATAGAGAGAGATGCAAACAGAGAGAGAGTCAAATAGAGAGAGATGCAAACAGAGAGAGAGAGAGTCAAATAGAGAGAGAGAGAGACTCTAATAGAGAGAGAGAGAGTCAAATGGAGAGTGAGAGAGTCAAATGTAGAGAGGGAGAGTCAAATGGAGAGAGAGAGAGTCAAATGGAGAGAGAGAGAGTCAAATGGAGAGAGAGAGAGAGAGAGTCAAATGGAGAGAAAGAGAGTCAAATGGAGAGAGAGAGAGAGAGAGTCAAATGGAGAGAGAGAGAGAGAGTCAAATGGAGAGAGAGAGAGAGAGAGTCAAATGGAGAGAGAGAGAGTCAAATGAGTAGAGAGTCAAATGGAGAGAGAGAGAGTCAAATAGAGAGAGAGTCAAATAAAGAGACAGAGTCAAGAGTCAAATGGGGAGAGAGTCAAATAGAGAGAGTGAGAGAGTCAGAGAGAGAGAGAGAGATACAGAGTCAGAGAGAGAGAGAGAGAGAGAGATACAGAGAGTCAGAGAGAGAGAGAGAGATATACAGAGAGTCAGAGAGAGAGAGAGATACAGAGAATCAGAGAGATGGAGAGAGATACAGAGATTCAGAGAGAGAGATACAGAGAGTCAGAGAGAGAGAGAGATACAGAAATTCAGAGATAGAGAGAGAGAGAGATACAGAGAGTCAGAGAGATAGAGAGAGATTCAGAGAGTCAGAGAGAGAGATGGAAATACAGAGAGTCAGAGAGAGAGGGAGATACAGAAATTCAGAGAGAGAGATACAGTGAGTCAGAGAGAGAGAGAGATACAGAGTGACTGAGAGAGAGAGAGAGATACAGAGAGTCAGAGACAGAGAGAGATACAGAGAGTCAGAGAGAGAGAGAGATACAGAGAGTCAGAGAGAGAGAGAGAGATACAGAGAGTCAGAGAGAGAGAGAGATACAGAGAGTCAGAGAGAGAGAAATACAGAGAGTCAGAGAGAGAGAGAGATGTACCGAGAGTCAGAGAGAGAGAGAGAGATACAGAGAGAGAGAGAGAGAGATACAGAGAATCAGAGCGAGAGAGAGAGAGATACTGAGAGTCAAAGAGAGAGACAGAGTCAAATAGAGAGATAGAGAGTCAAATGGAGAGTGAGAGAGACACATGGAGAGAGAGATAGTCAAATGGAGAGAGAGAGTCAAATGGAGAGGGAGAGAGTCAAATGGAAAAAGAGAGAATCAAATGGAGAGAGAGAGAGTCAAATGGAGAGAGAGTGAGTCAAATGGAGAGAGAGAGAGTCAAATGGAGAGAGAGAGAGTGTCAAATAGTGAGTAAGAGAGTGTCAAATGGAGAGAGAGAGAGAGTCAAATGGAGAGAGAGAGAGAGTCAAATGGAGAGAGAGAGAGTCAAATGGAGACAGAGAGAGTGTGTCAAATAGTGAATAAGAGAGTGTCAAATGGAGAGAGAGAGAGTGTCAAGTGGAGAGAGGGAGAGAGTGAAATGGAGAAAGAGAGAGAGTCAAATGGTGAGAGAGAAAAATAGAGAGAGAAAGAGAGACAAATAGAGAGAGAAAGAGAGACAAATAGAGAGAGAGTCAAATGAAGAGAGAGAGAGAGTCAAATGGAGTGAGAGTGTGTCAAATGGAGAGAGAGAAAAATAGAGAGAGAAGGAGAGACAAATAGAGAGAGAGAGAGAGTCAAATAGAGAGAGAGAGAGAGTCAAATAGAGAGAGAGAGAGAGAGTCAAATACAGAGAGAGAGAGAGTCAAATGGAGTGAGAGTGTGTCAAATGGAGAGAGAGAAAAATAGAGAGAGAAGGAGAGACAAATAGAGAGAGAGAGAGAGTCAAATAGAGAGAGAGAGAGAGAGTCAAATAGAGCGAGAGAGAGAGAGTCAAATAGAGAGAGAGAGAGAGTCAAATAGAGAGATAGAGAGTCAAATAGATAGATAGAGTCAAATAGAGAGTGAGAGTCAAATAGAGAGAGAGAGAGTCAAATAGAGAGAGAGTCAATTAGAAAGAGAGAGAGTCAAATAGACAGAGAGAGTCAAATAGAGAGAGAGAGTCAAGAGTCAAATGGAGAGAGACTCAAATAGAGAGAGAGAGAGATTCAAATGGAGAGAGAGAGAGAGTCAAATGGAGAAAGAGAGAGTCAAATGGAGAGAGAGTTAAATGTAGAGAGAGAGAGTCAAATGGACAGAGAGAGAGAGTCAAATGGAGAGTGAGAGAGTGTCAGATGGAGAGAGAGAGAGAGTCAAATGGAGAGAGAGAGAGAGTCAAATAGAGAGAGAGAGAGTCAAATAGAGAGAGAGTGAGTCAAATGGAGAGAGAGAGTCAAATACAGAGAGAGAGAGTCATATAGAGAGAGGCATTCAAATAGAGAGAGAGAGTCAAATAGAGAGAGAGAGTCAAGCGTCTAATTGAGAGAGAGTCAAATAGAGAGAGAGAGAGAGTGAAACAGAGAGAAATGCAAACAGAGAGAGAGAGAGCGAGTCAAATAGAGAGAGAGAGTCAAATAGAGAGAGAGACAAATAGAGAGAGAAAGAGAGACAAATAGAGAGAGAAAGAGAGACAAGTAGAGAGAGAGAGTCAAATAGAGAGAGTGAGAGAGACAAATAGAGAGAGAGTCAAAAAGAGAGAGAGAGAGAGAGAGTCCAATAGAGAGAGAGAGCGAGAGAGTCAAATAGAGAGAGAGAGAGTCAAATAGAGAGAGAGAGAGTCAAATGGAGAGAGAGAGAGAGTCAAATGGAGAGAGAGAGAGTCAAATAGAGAGAGAGATTCAAATAGAGAGAGAGAGTCAAATAGAGAGAGACAGTCAAGCGTCTAATTGAGAGAGAGTCAAACAGAGAGAAATGCAAACAGAGAGAGAGAGAGAGCGAGTCAAATAGAGAGAGAGAGTCAAATGGAGAGAGAGAGAGAGAGTCAAATAGAGAGAGAGAGACTCAAATAGAGAGATAGAGAGTCAAATAGAGAGTGAGAGCGAGAGTCATATAGAGAGAGAGAGAGTGTCAAATAGAGAGAGAGAGAGTCAAATAGAGAGAGAGTCAAATAAAGAGAGAGAGTCAAGAGTCAAATGGTGAGAGAGTCAAATAGAGAGAGAGAGAGAGAGAGTCCAATAGAGAGAGAGAGCGAGAGAGTCAAATAGAGAGAGAGAGAGTCAAATAGAGAGAGAGAGAGTCAAATGGAGAGAGAGAGAGAGTCAAATGGAGAGAGAGAGAGTCAAATAGAGAGAGAGATTCAAATAGAGAGAGAGAGTCAAATAGAGAGAGACAGTCAAGCGTCTAATTGAGAGAGAGTCAAATAGAGAGAGAGAGAGAGAGTCAAACAGAGAGAAATGCAAACAGAGAGAGAGAGAGAGCGAGTCAAATAGAGAGAGAGAGTCAAATGGAGAGAGAGAGAGAGACTCAAATAGAGAGAGAGAGACTCAAATAGAGAGATAGAGAGTCAAATAGAGAGTGAGAGCGAGAGTCATATAGAGAGAGAGAGAGTGTCAAATAGAGAGAGAGAGAGTCAAATAGAGAGAGAGTCAAATAAAGAGAGAGAGTCAAGAGTCAAATGGTGAGAGAGTCAAATAGAGAGAGAGAGAGAGAGTCAAACAGAGAGAGAGTCAAATAGAGAGAGATGCAAACAGAGAGAGAGTCAAATAGAGAGAGATGCAAACAGAGAGAGAGAGAGTCAAATAGAGAGAGAGAGAGACTCTAATAGAGAGAGAGAGAGTCAAATGGAGAGTGAGAGAGTCAAATGTAGAGAGGGAGAGTCAAATGGAGAGAGAGAGAGTCAAATGGAGAGAGAGAGAGTCAAATGGAGAGAGAGAGAGTCAAATGGAGAGAAAGAGAGTCAAATGGAGAGAGAGAGAGAGAGAGTCAAATGGAGAGAGAGAGAGAGAGTCAAATGGAGAGAGAGAGAGAGAGAGTCAAATGGAGAGAGAGAGAGTCAAATGAGTAGAGAGTCAAATGGAGAGAGAGAGAGTCAAATAGAGAGAGAGTCAAATAAAGAGACAGAGTCAAGAGTCAAATGGGGAGAGAGTCAAATAGAGAGAGTGAGAGAGTCAGAGAGAGAGAGAGAGATACAGAGTCAGAGAGAGAGAGAGAGAGAGATACAGAGAGTCAGAGAGAGAGAGAGAGATATACAGAGAGTCAGAGAGAGAGAGAGATACAGAGAATCAGAGAGATGGAGAGAGATACAGAGATTCAGAGAGAGAGATACAGAGAGTCAGAGAGAGAGAGAGATACAGAAATTCAGAGATAGAGAGAGAGAGAGATACAGAGAGTCAGAGAGATAGAGAGAGATTCAGAGAGTCAGAGAGAGAGATGGAAATACAGAGAGTCAGAGAGAGAGGGAGATACAGAAATTCAGAGAGAGAGATACAGTGAGTCAGAGAGAGAGAGAGATACAGAGTGACTGAGAGAGAGAGAGAGATACAGAGAGTCAGAGACACAGAGAGATACAGAGAGTCAGAGAGAGAGAGAGAGACAGAGAGTCAGAGAGAGAGAGAGAGATACAGAGAGTCAGAGAGAGAGAGAGATACAGAGAGTCAGAGAGAGAGAAATACAGAGAGTCAGAGAGAGAGAGAGATGTACCGAGAGTCAGAGAGAGAGAGAGAGATACAGAGAGAGAGAGAGAGAGATACAGAGAATCAGAGCGAGAGAGAGAGAGATACTGAGAGTCAAAGAGAGAGACAGAGTCAAATAGAGAGATAGAGAGTCAAATGGAGAGTGAGAGAGACACATGGAGAGAGAGATAGTCAAATGGAGAGAGAGAGTCAAATGGAGAGGGAGAGAGTCAAATGGAAAAAGAGAGAATCAAATGGAGAGAGAGAGAGTCAAATGGAGAGAGAGTGAGTCAAATGGAGAGAGAGAGAGTCAAATGGAGAGAGAGAGAGTGTCAAATAGTGAGTAAGAGAGTGTCAAATGGAGAGAGAGAGAGAGTCAAATGGAGAGAGAGAGAGTCAAATGGAGACAGAGAGAGTGTGTCAAATAGTGAATAAGAGAGTGTCAAATGGAGAGAGAGAGAGTGTCAAGTGGAGAGAGGGAGAGAGTGAAATGGAGAAAGAGAGAGAGTCAAATGGTGAGAGAGAAAAATAGAGAGAGAAAGAGAGACAAATAGAGAGAGAAAGAGAGACAAATAGAGAGAGAGTCAAATGAAGAGAGAGAGAGAGTCAAATGGAGTGAGAGTGTGTCAAATGGAGAGAGAGAAAAATAGAGAGAGAAGGAGAGACAAATAGAGAGAGAGAGAGAGTCAAATAGAGAGAGAGAGAGAGAGTCAAATAGAGAGAGAGAGAGAGAGTCAAATACAGAGAGAGAGAGAGTCAAATGGAGTGAGAGTGTGTCAAATGGAGAGAGAGAAAAATAGAGAGAGGAGAGACAAATAGAGAGAGAGAGAGAGTCAAATAGAGAGAGAGAGAGAGTCAAATAGAGCGAGAGAGAGAGAGAGTCAAATAGAGAGAGAGAGAGAGAGTCAAATAGAGAGATAGAGAGTCAAATAGAGAGATAGAGTCAAATAGAGAGTGAGAGTCAAATAGAGAGAGAGAGAGAGTCAAATAGAGAGAGAGTCAATTAGAAAGAGAGAGAGTCAAATAGACAGAGAGAGTCAAATAGAGAGAGAGAGTCAAGAGTCAAATGGAGAGAGACTCAAATAGAGAGAGAGAGAGATTCAAATGGAGAGAGAGAGAGAGTCAAATGGAGAAAGAGAGAGTCAAATGGAGAGAGAGTTAAATGTAGAGAGAGAGAGTCAAATGGACAGAGAGAGAGAGTCAAATGGAGAGTGAGAGAGTGTCAGATGGAGAGAGAGAGTCAAATGGAGAGAGAGAGAGAGAGTCATTTGGAGAGAGAGAGAGAGTCAAATGGAGAGAGAAAGACAGTCAAATGGGCAGGGAGAGAGAGTCAAATAGAGAGAGAAAGAGTGAGTCAAATAGAGAGAAAGACAAATAGAGAGAGAATGAGAGACAAATAGAGAGAGAAAGAGAGACAAATAGAGAGAGAGAGTCAAATAGAGAGAGAGAGAGTCAAATAAAGAGAGAAACAAATACAGAAAGAGAGACAAATAGAGAGAGAGAGTCAAAAAGAGAGAGAGAGAGACAAATAGAGAGAGAGAAAAATAGAGAGAGAAAGAGAGACAAATAGAGAGAGAAAGAGAGACAAATAGAGAGAGAGTCAAATAGAGAGAGAGAGAGAGTGAAATAGAGAGACAGAGATAGAGTCAAATAGAGAGAGAGAGAGAGAGTCAAATACAGAGGGAGAGAGAGTCAAATGGAGAGAGAGAGAGAGTCCAATGGAGTGAGAGTGTGTCAAATGGAGAGAGAGAAAAATAGAGAGAGAAAGAGAGACAAATAGAGAGAGAGAGAGAGAGTCAAATAGAGAGAGAGAGAGAGTGAAATAGAGAGAGAGAGAGAGAGTCAAATAGAGAGAGAGAGAGAGAGAGAGTCAAATAGAGAGAGAGAGAGAGTCAAATGGAGAGATAGAGAGTCAAATAGAGAGAGGGAGAGAGTCAAATAGAGAGAGAGAGTCAAATAGAGAGAGAGAGACAGAGTCCAATAGAGAGAGAGAGAGATCAAATAGAGAGAGAGAGAGTCAAATAGAGAGAGAGAGAGTCAAATGGAGAGAGAGAGAGAGTCAAATAGAGAGAGAGAGGGTCAAATAGAGAGTGAGATTCAAATAGAGAGAGAGAGTCAAATAGAGAGAGAGAGTCAAGCGTCTAATTGAGAGAGTGTCAAATAGAGAGAGAGAGACAGAGTCCAATAGAGAGAGAGAGTCAAATGGAGAGAGAGAGAGAGAGTCAAATAGAGAGAGAGAGACACAAATAGAGAGATAGAGAGTCAAATAGAGAGAGAGAGAGCGAGAGTCAGATAGAGAGAGAGAGAGTCAAATAGAGAGAGAGAGAGATTCGAATGGAGAGAGAGAGAGAGTCAAATGGAGAAAGAGAGAGTCAAATGGAGAGAGAGTCAAATGGAGTGAGAGAGAGTCAAATGGACAGAGAGAGAGTCAAATGGAGAGTGAGAGAGTGTCAGATGGAGAGAGAGAGAGAGTCAAATGGAGAGAGAGACAAATAGAGAGATATAGAGTGACAAATAGAGAGAGAGAGAGAGTCAAAAAGAGAGAGAGAGAGAGTCAAATAGAGAGAGAGAAAAATAGAGAGAGAAAGAGAGACAAATAGAGAGAGAAAGAGAGACAAATAGAGAGAGAGTCAAATAGAGAGAGAGAGAGAGAGTGAAATAGAGAGACAGAGATAGAGTCAAATAGAGAGAGAGAGAGAGTCAAATAGAGAGAGAGAGAGAGAGAGTCAAATGGAGAGAGAGAGAGAGTCAAATGGAGAGAGAGAGAGAGTCAAATGGAGTGAGAGTGTGTCAAATGGAGAGAGAGAAAAATAGAGAGAGAAAGAGAGACAAATAGAGAGAGAAAGAGAGACAAATAGAGAGAGAGAGTCAAATAGAGAGAGAGAGTCAAGAGTCAAATGGTGAGAGAGTCAAACATAGAGAGAGAGAGAGAGTCAAACAGAGAGAGAGTCAAATAGAGAGAGATGCAAACAGACAGAGAGAGAGTCAAATAGAGAGAGTGAGTCAAATAGAGAGAGAGAGTCAAATAGAGAGAGAGAGAGACTCTAATAGAGAGAGAGAGATTCAAATGGAGAGTGAGAGAGTCAAATGTAGAGAGGGAGAGTCAAATGGAGAGAGAGAGAGAGTCAAATGGAGAGAGAGAGATTCAAATGGAGAGAGAGTCAAATGGTGAGAGAGTGAGAGTCAAATGGAGAGAGAGAGAGAGAGTCAAATGGAGAGAGAGAGAGAGTCAAATGGAGAGAGAGAGAGTCAAATGAGTAGAGAGTCAAATGGAGAGAGAGAGAGAGTCAAATGGAGAGAGAGAGAGAGTCAAATGGACAGAGAGTCAGAGAGAGACATAGATACAGAGTGTCAGAGAGAGAGAAGGAGATACAGAGAGTCAGAGACAGAGAGAGATACAGAGAGTCAGAGAGAGAGAGATACAGAGAGTCAGAGAGAGAGAGAGAGGTACCGAGAGTCAGAGAGAGAGAGAGAGAGAGATATACAGAGAGTCAGAGAGAGAGAGAGATACAGAGAATCAGAGAGATAGAGAAAGATACAGAGATTCAGAGAGAGAGATATAGAGAGTCAGAGAGAGATAGAGAGAGAGAGAGATACAGAGATTCAGAGAGAGAGAGATACAGAGAGAGAGAGAGATACAGAGAGAGAGAGATACAGAGAGTCAGAGACAGAGAGAGATACAGAGAGTCAGAGAGAGAGAGATACAGAGAGCCAGAGAGAGAGAGAGAGATACAGAGAGTCAGATAGAGAGAGAGAGATACAGAGAGTCAGAGAGAGAGAGAGAGGTACCGAGAGTCAGAGAGAGAGAGAGAGAGAGAGATACAGAGTCAGAGAGAGAGAGAGAGAGAGATACAGAGAGTCAGAGAGAGAGAGAGAGAGATACAGAGAGTCAGAGAGAGAGAGAGAGATACAGAGAGTCAGAGAGAGAGTGCGAGAGATACAGAGAGTCAGACAGAGTGAGAGATACAGAGAGAGAGAGAGAGAGAGAGATACAGAGAGTCTGAGAGAGAGAGAGAGATATACAGAGAGTCAGAGAGAGAGAGAGATATACAAAGATTCAGAGAGAGAGAGAGAGATAGAGAGAGTCAGAGAGAGAGAGAGAGAGATACAGAGATTCAGAGAGAGAGATACAGAGTGTCAGAGAGCGAGAGAGAGATACGGAGAGTCAGAGAGAGACAGAGAGATACAGAGAGTCAGAGAGAGACAGAGATACAGAGAGTCAGAGAGATAGAGAGAGATACAGAGAGTCAGAGAGAGAGAGGGAAATACAGAGAGTCAGAGAAAGAGAGAGAGATACAGAGATTCAGAGAGAGAGATATAGAGAGTCAGAGAGAGAGAGAGAGAGATACAGAGAGTCAGAGAGAGAGAGAGAGAGATACAGAGAGTCAGAGAGATAGAGAGACATACAGAGAGTCAGAGAGAGAGATGGAAATTCAGAGAGTCAGAGAGAGAGAGAGATACAGAAATTCAGAGTTAGAGATACAGAGAGTCAGAGAGAGACAGAGATACAGAGTGTCAGAGAGAGAGAGAGAGATAGAGAGATTCAGTGACAGAGAGAGATACAGAGAGTCAGAGAGAGAGAGAGATACAGAGAGCCAGAGAGAAAGAGAGATACAAAGAGTCAGATAGAGAGAGAGAGATACAGAGAGTCAGAGAGAGAGAGAGAGAGAGGTACCGAGAGTCAGAGAGAGAGAGAGAGAGAGAGAGATACAGAGAGAGAGAGAGATTCAGAGAGAGAGAGATACAGATATTCAGTGAGAGAGAGATACAGAGAGACAGTGAGAGATACAGAGAGAGAGAGATACAGAGATTCAGAGAGAGAGAGAGATACAGAGAGCCAGAGAGAAAGAGAGATACAAAGAGTCAGATAGAGAGAGAGAGATACAGAGAGTCAGAGAGAGAGAGAGAGGTACCGAGAGTCAGAGAGAGAGAGAGAGAGATACAGAGAGAGAGAGAGATTCAGAGAGAGAGAGATACAGAGATTCAGAGAAAGAGAGATACAGAGTGAGAGAGAGATACAGAGAGAGAGAGAGATACTGAGAGTCAGAGAGAGAGAGAGAGATACAGAGAGTCACAGAGAGAGAGAGAGAGAGATACAGAGAGTCAGAGGGATAGAGAGATACAGAGAATCACAGAGATAGAGAGAGATACAGAGATTCAGAGAGAGAGAGTGCGAGAGATACAGAGAGTCAGACAGAGTGAGAGATACAGAGAGAGAGAGAGAGAGCGAGAGAGAGATACAGAGAGTCAGAGAGAGAGAGAGAGATACAGAGAGTCAGAGAGAGAGAGAGAGATACAGAGAGAGAGAGAGATACAGAGAGAGAGAGAGATACAGAGAGTCAGAGAGAGAGAGAGATACAAAGAGTCAGAGAGAGAGTGCGAGAGATACAGAGATTCAGACAGATTGAGAGATACAGAGATAGAGAGAAATACAAAAAGAGAGAGAGAGTTACAGAGATTCAGAGAGAGAGATACAGAGAATCAGAGAGAGAGAGAGAGAGATATACAGAGATTCAGAGAGAGAGGTACAGAGAGTTAGAGAGACAGAGAGAGATACAGAAAGTCAGAGAGAGATAGAGAGAGAGAGATACAGAGAGTCAGAGAGAGTGAGATATACAGTGAGTCAGAGAGAGAGAGATACAGATAGTCAGAGAGAGAGAGAGATACAGAGAGAGAGAGAGATACAGAAGCTCAGAGAGAGAGAGAGATACAGAGAGTCAGAGAGAGAGAGAGATACAGAGATTCAGAGAGAGAGAGAGACGTACAGACATTCAGAGAGAGAGAGAGATACAGAGTCAGAGAGAGAGATGGAAATACAGGTAGTCAGAGAGAGAAAGACATACAGAGTGCCTGAGAGAGAGAGAGATACAGAGAGTCAGAGAGAGAGAGGGAAATACAGTGAGTCAGAGAGAGAGAGAGATACAGAGATTCACAGATAGAGCTACAGAGAGTCAGAGAGAGAGAGAGATACAGAGAGTCAGAGAGAGAGAGGGAGATACAGAGAGAGAGAGAGATACAGAGAGAGAGAGAGATACAGAGAGAGAGAGATACAGAGAATCAGCGAGAGAGAGAGAGATACAGAGAGTCAGAGAGAGAGTGAGAGAGACACAGAGAGTCAGACAGAGTGAGAGATACAGAGAGAGAGAGAGAGAGAGATACAGAGAGTCAGAGAGAGAGAGAGATACAGAGAGTCAGAGAGAGAGAGAGATACAAAAATTCAGAGAGAGAGAGAGAGATACAGAGAGTCAGAGAGAGAGAGAGATACAGAGAGTCAGAGAGAGAGAGAGAGATACTGAGAGACAGAGACAGAGAGAGATACAGAGAGTCAGAGAGAGAGAGAGAGAGCTACAGATAGTCAGAAAGAGAGAGAGATACAGAGATTCAGAGAGAGAGATACAGAGAGTCAGAGAGATAGAGAGAGATACAGAGAGTCAGAGAGAGAGAGGGAAATACAGAGAGTCAGAGAGAGAGAAAGAGATACAGAGAGTCATAGAGATAGAGACGGATACAGAGAGTAAGAGAGAGAGGGAAATACAGAGAGTAAGAGAGAGAGAGATACAGAGATTCAGAGATAGAGATACAGAGAGTCAGAGAGAGAGAGAGAGATACAGAGATTCACAGATAGAGCTACAGAGAGTCAGAGAGAGAGAGAGATACAGAGAGTCAGAGAGAGAGAGGGAGATACAGAGAGAGAGAGAGATACAGAGAGAGAGAGAGATACAGAGAGAGAGAGTTACAGAGAATCAGCGAGAGAGAGAGAGATACAGAGAGTCAGAGAGAGAGTGAGAGAGACACAGAGAGTCAGACAGAGTGAGAGATACAGAGAGAGAGAGAGAGAGAGATACAGAGAGTCAGAGAGAGAGAGAGATACAGAGAGTCAGAGAGAGAGAGAGATACAAAAATTCAGAGAGAGAGAGAGAGATACAGAGAGTCAGAGAGAGAGAGAGATACAGAGAGTCAGAGAGAGAGAGAGAGATACTGAGAGACAGAGACAGAGAGAGATACAGAGAGTCAGAGAGAGAGAGAGAGAGCTACAGATAGTCAGAAAGAGAGAGAGATACAGAGATTCAGAGAGAGAGATACAGAGAGTCAGAGAGATAGAGAGAGATACAGAGAGTCAGAGATAGTGAGAGAGATACAAAGAGTCAGAGAGATAGAGAGAGATACAGAGAGTCAGAGAGAGAGAGGGAAATACAGAGAGTCAGAGAGAGAGAAAGAGATACAGAGAGTCATAGAGATAGAGAGGGATACAGAGAGTAAGAGAGAGAGAGGGAAATACAGAGAGTAAGAGAGAGAGAGATACAGAGATTCAGAGATAGAGATACAGAGAGTCAGAGAGAGAGAGAGAGAGATAAAGAGTGTCAGAGAGATAGAGATGGAAATACAGAGAGTCAGAGAGAGAGAGAGATACAGAAATTCAGAGAGAGAGATACAGAGAGTCATAGAGAAAGATGGAAATACAGAGAGTCAGAGAGAGAGAGAGATACAGAAATTCAGAGAGAGAGATACAGAGAGTCATAGAGAGAGAGAGATACAGAGAGCCAGAGAGAGAGAGAGAGATACAGAGAGTCAGAGGGAGAGACAGAGATACAGAATAAAAGAGAGCGAGACAGAGATACAGAGAGTCAGAGAGATAGAGAGAGATACAGAGAGTCAGAGAGAGATAGGGAAATACAGAGAGTCAGAGAGAGAGACAGAGATACAGAGAGTCGGAGAGATAGAGAGAGATACAGAGAGTCAGAGAGAGAGAGGGAAATACAGAGAGTCAGAGAGAGAGAGAGATACAGAGATTCAGAGAGAGAGATACAGAGAGTCAGAGAGATAGAGAGAGATACAGAGAGTCAGAGAGATAGAGATGGAAATACAGAGAGTCAGAGAGAGAGAGAGATACAGAAATTCAGAGAGAGAGATACAGAGAGTCATAGAGAAAGATGGAAATACAGAGAGTCAGAGAGAGAGAGAGATACAGAAATTCAGAGAGAGAGATACAGAGAGTCATAGAGAGAGAGAGATACAGAGAGCCAGAGAGAGAGAGAGAGATACAGAGAGTCAGATAGAGAGAGAGAGATACAGAGAGTCAGAGACAGAGAGAGATGTACCGAGAGTCAGAGAGAGAGAGAGAGAGATACAGAGAGAGAGGGGGTGAGAGAGAGAGAGATACAGAGATTCAGAGAGATAGAGATACAGAGAAAGCGAGTGATACAGAGGGAGAGAGACAGATACAGAGAGAGAGAGATACAGAGAGTCAGAGAGAGAGAGAGATACAGAGAGTCAGAGAGAGAGAGAGAGAGATACAGAGAGTCAGAGAGAGAGAGAGATACAGAGAATTCAGAGAGATAGAGAGAGATACAGAGATTCAGAGAGAGAGATACAGAGAGTCAGAGAGAGAGAGAGAGGTACAGAAAGTCAGAAAGTGAGAGATACAGAGTGACTGAGAGAGAGAGAGAGAGATACAGACAGTCAGAGACAGAGAGAGATACAGAGAGTCAGAGAGAGAGAGAGAGATACAGAGAGTCAGAGAGAGAGATACAGAAAGTCAGAGAGAGAGATACAGAGATTCAGAGAGAGAGAGAGAGGTACCGAGAGTCAGAAAGAGAGAGAGAGATACAGAGAGAAAGAGAGAGAGAGAGAGATACAGAGAATCAGAGCGAGAGAGAGAGATACTGAGAGTCAAAGAGAGAGACAGAGTCAAATACAGAGATAGAGAGTCAAATGAAGAGTGAGAGAGACACATGGAGAGAGAGAGAGTCAAATGGAGAGAGAGAGAGTCAAATGGAAAAAGAGAGAGTCAAATGGAGAGAGAGAGAGTCAAATGGAGAGAGAGAGAGTCAAATGGAGAGAGAGAGAGAGTCAAACGGAGAGAGAGAGTGGGTCAAATAGCGAGTAAGAGAATGTCAAATGGAGAGAGGGAGAGAGTGAAATGGAGAGAGAGAGAGCGAGTCAAATGGACAGAGAGATAAAGTCAAATGGAGAGAGAGAGAGAGAGTCAAATGGAGAGAGAGAGAGTGAAATGGAGAAAGAGAGAGAGTCAAATGGAGAGAGAGAGAGAGAGAGAGAGTCAAATGGAGAGAGAGAGAGTCAAATGGAGAGAGAGAGAGAGAGTCAAATGGAGACAAAAAAGAGAGTCAAATGGAGAGAGAGAGAGTCATATGCAGAGAGAGAGAGAGTCAAATGGAGAGAGAGAGAGAGTTAAATGGAGAGAGCGAGAGAGTCAAATGGATAGAGAGAGAGAGTCAAATGGAGAGAGAGAGCGATAGTCAAATGGAGAGAGAGAGAGAGTCAAATGGAGAGAGAGAGAGTCAAATGGAGTGACAGTCTGTCAAATGGAGAGAGAGAGAGACTCAAATGGAGAGAGAGAGAGAGTCAAATGGATATAGAGAGTCAAATGGAGAGAGAGAATGTCAAATGGGGAGAGAGAGTGAATCAAATGGAGAGAGGGAGAGAGTCAAATAGAGAGTGAGAAAGTGAAATAGAGAGACAGAGATAGGCAAATAGAGAGAGAGAGAGAGAGAGTCAAATAGAGAGAGAGAGAGAGAGAGTCAAATGGAGAGAGAGAGAGAGTCAAATTGAGTGACAGTGTGTCAAATGGAGAGAGAGAAAAATAGAGAGAGAAAGAGAGACAAATAGAGAGAGAAAGAGAGACAAATAGAAGAGAGAGTCAAATAGAGAGAGAGAGAGTCAAATAGAGAGAAAGAGAGAGAGAGTCAAATAGAGAGAGAGAGAGAGAGAGTCAAATAGAGAGAGAGAGAGAGTCAAATAGAGAGATAGAGAGTCAAATAGAGAGAGAGAGAGTCAAATAGAGAGAGAGAGAGAGTCAAATAGAGAGAGAGAGAGTCAAATAGAGGGAGAGAGTCAAATAGAGAGAGAGAGTCAAGAGTCAAATGAAGAGAGAGTCAAATAGAGAGAGAGAGAGATTAAAATGGAGAGAGAGAGAGTCAAATGGAGAAAAAGAGAGTCAAATGGACAGAGAGTCAAATGGAGAGAGAGAGAGTCAAATGGAGAGAGAGAGAGTCAAATGGAGAGAGAAAGACAGTCAAATGCACAGAGAGAGAGAGTCAAATAGAGAGAGATCGAGTGAGTCAAATAGAGACAAAGACAAATAGAGAGAGAATGAGAGACAAATAGAGAGAGAAAGAGAGACAAATAGAGAGAGAGTCAAATAGAGAGAGAGAGAGTCAAATAGAGAGAGAGACAAATAGAGAAAGAGAAACAAATAGAGAGAGAAATAGAGACAAATAGAGAGAGAGTCAAATAGAGAGAGAGAGAGAGTCAAATAGAGAGAGAGAGAGAGAGAGTCAAATAGAGAGAGAGAGAGAGAGAGAGAGTCCAATAGAGAGAGAGAGAGAGAGTCAAATAGAGAGAGAGAGAGTCAAATAGAGAGAGAGACAAATAGAGAGAGAAAGAGAGACAAATAGAGAGAGAAAGTGACACAAGTAGAGAGAGAGAGTCAAATAGAGAGAGAGAGAGAGTCAATTAGAGAGAGTCAAATAGAGAGAGAGAGAGAGAGTCCAATAGAGAGAGAGAGAGAATCAAATAGAGAGAGAGAGATTCAAATAGAGAGAGAGAGAGTGAAATGGAGAGAGAGAGAGAGTCAAATAGAGAGAGAGAGAGAGTCAAATAGAGAGAGAGAGATTCAAATAGAGAGAGAGAGAGTCAAATAGAGAGAGAGAGAGAGTCAAATAGAGAGAGAGATTAAATTAGAGAGAGAGAGTCAAATAGAGAGAGAGAGAGTCAAATAGAGAGAGCGAGAGTGTCAAATAGAGAGAGAGAGAGTCAAACAGAGAGAGAGTCAAATAGAGAGAGATGCAAACAGAGAGAGAGAGAGTCAAATAGAGAGAATGAGTCAAATAGAGAGAGAGAGTCAAATAGAGGGAGAGAGAGACTCTAATAGAGAGAGAGAGAGTCAAATGGAGAGAGAGAGATTCAAATGGAGTGAGAGTCAAATGGTGAGAGAGAGAGAGTCAAATGGAGAGAGAGAGAGAGAGTCAAATGGAGAGAGAGAGAGAGTCAAATGGAGAGAGAGAGAGTCAAATGAGTAGAGAGTCAAATGGAGAGAGAGACAGAGTCAAATGGAGAGAGAGAGAGAGTCAAATGGAGAAAGAGAGAGAGTCAAATGGAGAGAGAGAGAGAGAGAGAGTCAGATGGAGAGAGAGAGAGTCAAATGGAGAGAGAGTCAAATGGTGAGAGAGAGAGAGTCAAATGGAGAGAGAGAGAGAGAGTCAAATGGAGAGAGAGAGAGTCAAATGGAGAGAGAGAGAGTCAAATGAGTAGAGAGTCAAATGGAGAGATAGAGAGAGTCAAATGGAGAGAGAGAGAGAGTCAAATGGAGAAAGAGAGAGAGTCAAATGGAGAGAGAGAGAGAGAGTCAGATGGAGAGAGAGAGAGTCAATTGGAGAGAGAGAGAGAGAGTCAAATGGAGAGAGAGAGAGAGTTAAATGGAGAGAGCTAGAGAGTCAAATGGATAGAGAGAGAGTCAAATGGAGAGAGAGAGCGATAGTCAAGTGGAGAGAGAGAGAGAGAGTCAAATGGAGAGAGAGAGAGTCAAATGGAGAGATAGAGAGTGTCAATTGGAGAGAGGGAGAGAGTGAAACGGAGAGAGAGAGGGAGAGTCAGATGGAAAGAGAGAGAAAGTCAAATGGAGAGAGAGAGAGAGAGTCAAATGGAGAGAGAGAGAGAGTCAAATGGAGAAAGAGAGAGAGAGAGTCAAATGGAGAGAGAGAGAGAGTCAAATGGAGAGAGAGAGGGAGAGTCAAATGGAGACAAAAAAGAGAGTCAAATGGAGAGAGAGAGAGTCATATGGATAGAGAGAGAGAGTCAAATGGAGAGAGAGAGAGAGTTAAATGTAGAGAGCGAGAGACTCAAATGAATAGAGAGAGAGAGTCAAATGGAGAGAGAGAGCGATAGTCAAATGGAGAGAGAGAGAGAGTCAAATGGAGAGAGAGAGAGTCAAATGGAGTGAGTGTGTGTCAAATGGAGAGAGAGAGGGACTCAAATGGAGAGAGAGAGAGAGTCAAATGGATATAGAGAGTCAAATGGAGAGAGAGAATGTCAAATGGAGAGAGAGAGTGAGTCAAATGGAGAGAGGGAGAGAGTCAAATAGAGAGAGAGAGAGAGAGTCAAATGGAGAGAGAGAGAGTCAAATGGAGTGAGAGTGTGTCAAATGGAGAGAGAGAAAAATAGAGAGAGAAAGAGAGACAAATGGAGAGAGAAAGAGAGACAAATAGAGAGAGAGAGTCAAATAGAGAGAGAGAGAGTCAAATAGAGAGAGAGAGAGAGAGAGTCAAATAGAGAGAGAGAGAGAGAGTCAAATAGAGAGAGAGCGAGAGAGAGTCAAATAGAGAGATAGAGAGTCAAATAGAGAGAGAGAGAGAGTCAAATAGAGAGATAGAGAGTCAAATAGAGAGAGAGAGAGAGTCAAATAGAGAGAGAGAGAGTCAAATAGCGAGAGAGAGAGTCAAATAGAGAGAGAGTAAAGTAGAAAGAGATAGAGAGTCAAATAGCGAGAGAGAGAGTCAAATAGAGAGAGAGTCAAGTCGAAAGAGAGAGTCAAATAGAGAGAGAGAGTCAAATAGAGAGAGAGAGTCAAGAGTCAAATGGAGAGAGAGTCAAATAGAGAGAGAGACAGATTCAAATGGAGAGAGAGAGAGAGTCAAATGGAGAGAGAGAGAGAGTCAAATGGACAGAGAGAGAGTCAAATGGAGATTGAGAGAGTGTCAGATGGAGAGAGAGAGAGAGAGTCAAATGGAGAGAGAGATTCAAATGGAGAGAGAGAGTCAAATGGAGAGAGAAAGACAGTTAAATGGACAGAGAGAGAGAGTCAAATAGAGAGAGAAAGAGTGAGTCAAATAGAGAGAAAGACAAATAGAGAGAGAATGAGAGACAAATAGAGAGAAGGAGAGACAAATAGAGAGAGTCAAATACAGAGAGAGAGAGAGTCAGATAGAGAGAGAGACAAATAGAGAACGAGAGACAAATAGAGAGAGAGTCAAATAGAGAGAGAGAGAGAGTCAAATAGAGAGAGACAGAGAGTCAAATAGAGAGACAGAGTCAAATAGAGAGAGAGAGAGAGAGTCAAATAGAGAGAGAGAGAGAGAGTCCAATAGAGAGAGAGAGAGTCAAATAGAGAGAGAGAGAGTCAAATAGAGAGAGAGAGAGTCAAATGGAGAGAGAGAAAGAGTCAAATACAGAGAGAGAGAGTCATATAGAGAGAGAGATTCAAATAGAGAGACAGAGTCAAATAGAGAGAGAGAGTCAAGCGTCTAATTGAGAGAGAGTCAAATAGAGAGAGAGAGAGAGAGTGAAACAGAGAGAAATGCAAACAGAGAGAGAGAGAGCGAGTCAAATAGAGAGAGAGAGTCAAATAGAGAGAGAGACAAATAGAGAGAGAAAGAGAGACAAATAGAGAGAGAAAGAGAGACAAGTAGAGAGAGAGAGTCAAATAGAGAGAGTGAGAGAGACAAATAGAGAGTGAGAGTCAAAAAGAGAGAGGGAGAAAGAGAGTCCAATAGAGAGAGAGAGAGAGAGAGTCAAATAGAGAGAGAGAGAGTCAAATAGAGAGAGAAAGAGTCAAATGGAGAGAGAGAGAGAGTCAAATGGAGAGAGAGAGAGTCAAATAGAGAGAGAGATTCAAATAGAGAGAGAGAGTCAAATAGAGAGAGACAGTCAAGCGTCTAATTGAGAGAGAGTCAAATAGAGAGAGAGAGAGAGTCAAACAGAGAGAAATGCAAACAGAGAGAGAGAGAGCGAGTCAAATAGAGAGAGAGAGTCAAATGGAGAGAGAGAGAGAGAGTCAAATAGAGAGAGAGAGACTCAAATAGAGAGATAGAGAGTCAACTAGAGAGTGAGAGCGAGAGTCATATAGAGAGAGAGAGAGTGTCAAATAGAGAGAGAGAGAGTCAAATAGAGAGAGAGTCAAATAAAGAGAGAGAGTCAAGAGTCAAATGGTGAGAGAGTCAAATAGAGAGAGAGAGAGAGAGTCAAACAGAGAGAGAGTCAAATAGAGAGAGATGCAAACAGAGAGAGAGTCAAATAGAGAGAGATGCAAACAGAGAGAGAGAAAGTCAAATAGAGAGAGAGAGAGACTCTAATAGAGAGAGAGAGAGTCAAATGGAGAGTGAGAGAGTCAAATGTAGAGAGGGAGAGTCAAATGGAGAGAGAGAGAGTCAAATGGAGAGAGAGACAGAGTCAAATGGAGAGAGTGAGTGAGTCAACTGGAGAGAGAGAGAGTCAAATAGAGAGAGAGAGAGAGAGTCAAATAGAGAGAGAGACAAATAGAGAGAGAGAGACAAATAGAGAGAGATAGAGTGATAAATGGAGAGAGAGAGTCAAAAAGAGAGAGAGAGAGTCAAATAGAGAGAGAAAAATAGAGAGAGAAAGAGAGACAAATAGAGAGAGAAAGAGAGACAAATGGAGAGAGAGTCAAATAGAGAGAGAGAGAGAGTCAAATAGAGAGACAGAGAGAGAGTCAAATAGAGAGAGAGAGAGTCAAATAGAGAGAGAGAGAGAGAGTCAAATGGAGAGAGAGAGAGAGTCAAATGGAGTGAGAGTGTGTCAAATGGAGAGAGAGAAAAATATAGAGAGAAAGAGAGACAAATAGAGAGAGAAATAGAGACAAATAGAGAGAGAGAGTCAATTAGAGAGAGAGAGAGTCAAATAGAGAGAGAGACAAATAGAGAAAGAGAGAAAAATAGAGAGAGAAAGAGAGACAAATAGAGAGAGAAAGAGAGACAAATAGGGAGAGAGTCAAATAGAGAGAGAGAGAGAGTCAAATAGAGAGAGAGAGAGTCAAATAGAGAGAGAGAGAGAGTCCAATAGAGAGAGAGAGAGAGAGAGAGTCAAATAGAGAGAGAAAGAGAGACAAATAGAGAGAGAAAGTGAGACAAGTAGAGAGAGAGAGTCAAATAGAGAGAGAGAGAGAGAGAGTCAAATAGAGAGAGAGAGTCAAATAGAGAGAGAGAGAGAGAGAGTCCAATAGAGAGAAAGAGAGTCAAATAGAGAGAGAGAGATTCAAATAGAGAGAGAGAGATTCAAATGGAGAGAGAGAGAGTCAAATAGAGAGAGAGAGAGTGTCAAATGGAGAGAGGGAGAGAGTGAAATGGAGAGAGAGAGAGAGTCAAATGGAGAGAGAGAGAGAGTCAAATGGAGATACAGATAGAGTCAAATGTAGAGAGACAGAGAGTCAAATGGAGAGAGAGAGAGTCAAATGGAGAGAGAGAGAGAGAGTCAAATGGAGAGAGAGAGAGAGTCAAATGGAGAGAGAGAGAGAGTCAAATGGATAGAGAGAGAGAGTCAAATAGAGAGAGAGAGCGAAAGTCAAATGGAGAGAGAGAGAGAGTCAAATGGAGAGAGAGAGAGACTCAAATAGAGAGAGAGAGAGAGTCAAATGGAGAGAGAGAGTCAAATGGAGAGAGAGAGTCAAATGGAGAGAGAGAATGTCAAATGGAGAGAGAGAGTGAGTCAAATGGAGGGAGAGAGTTAAATAGAGAGAGAGAGAGAGAGAGTTAAATAGAGAGAGAGAGAAATAGAGAGAGAGACAAATAGAGAGAGATAGAGTGACAAATAGAGAGAGAGATTCAAAAAGAGAGAGAGAGAGTCAAATAGAGAGAGAGAAAAATAGAGAGAGAAAGAGAGACAAATAGAGAGAGAAAGAGAGACAAATAGAGAGGCGGAGAAATAGTCAAATAGAGAGAGAGAGAGAGTCAAATAGAGAGAGAGAGAGAGAGAGTCAAATGGAGAGAGAGAGAGAGAGTCAAATGGAGTGAAAGTGTGTCAAATGGAGAGAGAGAAAAATAGAGAGAGAAAGAGAGACAAATAGAGAGAGAAAGAGAGACAAATAGAGAGAGAGAGTCAAATAGAGAGAGAGAGAGAGTCAAATAGAGAGAGAGAGTCAAATAGAGACAGATAGAGAGTCAAATAGAGAGAGAGAGAGAATCAAATAGAGAGATAGAGAGTCAAATAGAGAGAGAGAGAGAGAGTCAAATAGAGAGAGAGAGTCAAATAGCGAGAGAGAGAGTCAAATAGAGAGAGAGTAAAGTAGAAAGAGAGAGAGAGTCAAATAGCGAGAGAGAGAGTCAAATAGAGAGAGAGTCAAGTCGAAAGAGAGAGTCAAATAGAGAGAGAGAGTCAAATAGAGAGAGAGAGTCAAGAGTCAAATGGAGAGAGAGTCAAATAGAGAGAGAGACAGATTCAAATGGAGAGAGAGAGAGAGTCAAATGGAGAGAGAGAGAGAGTCAAATGGACAGAGAGAGAGTCAAATGGAGATTGAGAGAGTGTCAGATGGAGAGAGAGAGAGAGAGTCAAATGGAGAGAGAGATTCAAATGGAGAGAGAGAGTCAAATGGAGAGAGAAAGACAGTTAAATGGACAGAGAGAGAGAGTCAAATAGAGAGAGAAAGAGTGAGTCAAATAGAGAGAAAGACAAATAGAGAGAGAATGAGAGACAAATAGAGAGAGAAGGAGATACAAATAGAGAGAGTCAAATACAGAGAGAGAGAGAGTCAAATAGAGAGAGACAGAGAGTCAAATAGAGAGACAGAGTCAAATAGAGAGAGACAGAGAGTCAAATAGAGAGACAGAGTCAAATAGAGAGAGAGAGAGAGAGTCAAATAGAGAGAGAGAGAGAGTCAAATGGAGAGAGAGAGTCAAATACAGAGAGAGAGAGTCATATAGAGAGAGAGATTCAAATAGAGAGAGAGAGTCAAATAGAGAGAGAGAGAGTCAAGCGTCTAATTGAGAGAGAGTCAAATAGAGAGAGAGAGAGAGTGAAACAGAGAGAAATGCAAACAGAGAGAGAGAGAGAGCGAGTCAAATAGAGAGAGAGAGTCAAATAGAGAGAGAGACAAATAGAGAGAGAAAGAGAGACAAATAGAGAGAGAAAGAGAGACAAGTAGAGAGAGAGAGTCAAAAAGAGAGAGAGAGAGTCAAATAGAGAGAGAAAAATAGAGAGAGAAAGAGAGACAAATAGAGAGAGAAAGAGAGACAAATGGAGATAGAGTCAAATAGAGAGAGAGAGAGAGTCAAATAGAGAGACAGAGAGAGAGTCAAATAGAGAGAGAGAGAGTCAAATAGAGAGAGAGAGAGAGAGTCAAATGGAGAGAGAGAGAGAGTCAAATGGAGTGAGAGTGTGTCAAATGGAGAGAGAGAAAAATATAGAGAGAAAGAGAGACAAATAGAGAGAGAAATAGAGACAAATAGAGAGAGAGAGTCAATTAGAGAGAGAGAGAGTCAAACAGAGAGAGAGACAAATAGAGAAAGAGAGAAAAATAGAGAGAGATAGAGAGACAAATAGAGAGAGAAAGAGAGACAAATAGGGAGAGAGTCAAATAGAGAGAGAGAGAGAGTCAAATAGAGAGAGAGAGAGTCAAATAGAGAGAGAGAGAGAGAGAGTCCAATAGAGAGAGAGAGAGAGAGAGAGTCAAATAGAGAGAGAAAGAGAGACAAATAGAGAGAGAAAGTGAGACAAGTAGAGAGAGAGAGTCAAATAGAGAGAGAGAGAGAGAGAGTCAAATAGAGAGAGAGAGTCAAATAGAGAGAGAGAGAGAGAGAGTCCAATAGAGAGAAAGAGAGTCAAATAGAGAGAGAGAGATTCAAATAGAGAGAGAGAGATTCAAATGGAGAGAGAGAGAGTCAAATAGAGAGAGAGAGAGTGTCAAATGGAGAGAGGGAGAGAGTGAAATGGAGAGAGAGAGAGAGTCAAATGGAGAGAGAGAGAGAGTCAAATGGAGATACAGATAGAGTCAAATGTAGAGAGACAGAGAGTCAAATGGAGAGAGAGAGAGTCAAATGGAGAGAGAGAGAGAGAGTCAAATGGAGAGAGAGAGAGAGTCAAATGGAGAGAGAGAGAGAGTCAAATGGATAGAGAGAGAGAGTCAAATGGAGAGAGAGAGCGAAAGTCAAATGGAGAGAGAGAGAGAGTCAAATGGAGAGAGAGAGAGACTCAAATAGAGAGAGAGAGAGAGTCAAATGGAGAGAGAGAGTCAAATGGAGAGAGAGAGTCAAATGGAGAGAGAGAATGTCAAATGGAGAGAGAGAGTGAGTCAAATGGAGGGAGAGAGTCAAATAGAGAGAGAGAGAGAGAGTCAAATAGAGAGAGAGAGAAATAGAGAGAGAGACAAATAGAGAGAGATAGAGTGACAAATAGAGAGAGAGATTCAAAAAGAGAGAGAGAGAGTCAAATAGAGAGAGAGAAAAATAGAGAGAGAAAGAGAGACAAATAGAGAGAGAAAGAGAGACAAATAGAGAGGCGGAGAAATAGTCAAATAGAGAGAGAGAGAGAGTCAAATAGAGAGAGAGAGAGAGAGTCAAATGGAGAGAGAGAGAGAGAGAGTCAAATGGAGTGAAAGTGTGTCAAATGGAGAGAGAGAAAAATAGAGAGAGAAAGAGAGACAAATAGAGAGAGAAAGAGAGACAAATAGAGAGAGAGAGTCAAATAGAGAGAGAGAGAGAGTCAAATAGAGAGTCAAATAGAGACAGATAGAGAGTCAAATAGAGAGAGAGAGAGAATCAAATAGAGAGATAGAGAGTCAAATAGAGAGAGAGAGAGAGAGTCAAATAGAGAGAGAGAGTCAAATAGCGAGAGAGAGAGTCAAATAGAGAGAGAGTAAAGTAGAAAGAGAGAGAGAGTCAAATAGCGAGAGAGAGAGTCAAATAGAGAGAGAGTCAAGTCGAAAGAGAGAGTCAAATAGAGAGAGAGAGTCAAATAGAGAGAGAGAGTCAAGAGTCAAATGGAGAGAGAGTCAAATAGAGAGAGAGACAGATTCAAATGGAGAGAGAGAGAGAGTCAAATGGAGAGAGAGAGAGAGTCAAATGGACAGAGAGAGAGTCAAATGGAGATTGAGAGAGTGTCAGATGGAGAGAGAGAGAGAGAGTCAAATGGAGAGAGAGATTCAAATGGAGAGAGAGAGTCAAATGGAGAGAGAAAGACAGTTAAATGGACAGAGAGAGAGAGTCAAATAGAGAGAGAAAGAGTGAGTCAAATAGAGAGAAAGACAAATAGAGAGAGAATGAGAGACAAATAGAGAGAGAAGGAGATACAAATAGAGAGAGTCAAATACAGAGAGAGAGAGAGTCAAATAGAGAGAGACAGAGAGTCAAATAGAGAGACAGAGTCAAATAGAGAGAGACAGAGAGTCAAATAGAGAGACAGAGTCAAATAGAGAGAGAGAGAGAGAGTCAAATAGAGAGAGAGAGAGAGTCAAATGGAGAGAGAGAGTCAAATACAGAGAGAGAGAGTCATATAGAGAGAGAGATTCAAATAGAGAGAGAGAGTCAAATAGAGAGAGAGAGAGTCAAGCGTCTAATTGAGAGAGAGTCAAATAGAGAGAGAGAGAGAGTGAAACAGAGAGAAATGCAAACAGAGAGAGAGAGAGAGCGAGTCAAATAGAGAGAGAGAGTCAAATAGAGAGAGAGACAAATAGAGAGAGAAAGAGAGACAAATAGAGAGAGAAAGAGAGACAAGTAGAGAGAGAGAGTCAAAAAGAGAGAGAGAGAGTCAAATAGAGAGAGAAAAATAGAGAGAGAAAGAGAGACAAATAGAGAGAGAAAGAGAGACAAATGGAGATAGAGTCAAATAGAGAGAGAGAGAGAGTCAAATAGAGAGACAGAGAGAGAGTCAAATAGAGAGAGAGAGAGTCAAATAGAGAGAGAGAGAGAGAGTCAAATGGAGAGAGAGAGAGAGTCAAATGGAGTGAGAGTGTGTCAAATGGAGAGAGAGAAAAATATAGAGAGAAAGAGAGACAAATAGAGAGAGAAATAGAGACAAATAGAGAGAGAGAGTCAATTAGAGAGAGAGAGAGTCAAACAGAGAGAGAGACAAATAGAGAAAGAGAGAAAAATAGAGAGAGAAAGAGAGACAAATAGAGAGAGAAAGAGAGACAAATAGGGAGAGAGTCAAATAGAGAGAGAGAGAGAGTCAAATAGAGAGAGAGAGAGTCAAATAGAGAGAGAGAGAGAGAGAGTCCAATAGAGAGAGAGAGAGAGAGAGAGTCAAATAGAGAGAGAAAGAGAGACAAATAGAGAGAGAAAGTGAGACAAGTAGAGAGAGAGAGTCAAATAGAGAGAGAGAGAGAGAGAGTCAAATAGAGAGAGAGAGTCAAATAGAGAGAGAGAGAGAGAGAGTCCAATAGAGAGAAAGAGAGTCAAATAGAGAGAGAGAGATTCAAATAGAGAGAGAGAGATTCAAATGGAGAGAGAGAGAGTCAAATAGAGAGAGAGAGAGTGTCAAATGGAGAGAGGGAGAGAGTGAAATGGAGAGAGAGAGAGAGTCAAATGGAGAGAGAGAGAGAGTCAAATGGAGATACAGATAGACTCAAATGTAGAGAGACAGAGAGTCAAATGGAGAGAGAGAGAGTCAAATGGAGAGAGAGAGAGAGAGAGTCAAATGGAGAGAGAGAGAGAGTCAAATGGAGAGAGAGAGAGAGTCAAATGGATAGAGAGAGAGAGTCAAATAGAGAGAGAGAGCGAAAGTCAAATGGAGAGAGAGAGAGAGTCAAATGGAGAGAGAGAGAGACTCAAATAGAGAGAGAGAGAGAGTCAAATGGAGAGAGAGAGTCAAATGGAGAGAGAGAGTCAAATGGAGAGAGAGAATGTCAAATGGAGAGAGAGAGTGAGTCAAATGGAGGGAGAGAGTCAAATAGAGAGAGAGAGAGAGAGTCAAATAGAGAGAGAGAGAAATAGAGAGAGAGACAAATAGAGAGAGATAGAGTGACAAATAGAGAGAGAGATTCAAAAAGAGAGAGAGAGAGTCAAATAGAGAGAGAGAAAAATAGAGAGAGAAAGAGAGACAAATAGAGAGAGAAAGAGAGACAAATAGAGAGGCGGAGAAATAGTCAAATAGAGAGAGAGAGAGAGTCAAATAGAGAGAGAGAGAGAGAGTCAAATGGAGAGAGAGAGAGAGAGAGTCAAATGGAGTGAAAGTGTGTCAAATGGAGAGAGAGAAAAATAGAGAGAGAAAGAGAGACAAATAGAGAGAGAAAGAGAGACAAATAGAGAGAGAGTCAAATAGAGAGAGAGAGAGAGTCAAATAGAGAGTCAAATAGAGACAGATAGAGAGTCAAATAGAGAGAGAGAGAGAATCAAATAGAGAGATAGAGAGTCAAATAGAGAGAGAGAGAGAGAGAGTCAAATAGAGAGAGAGAGTCAAATAGCGAGAGAGAGAGTCAAATAGAGAGAGAGTAAAGTAGAAAGAGAGAGAGAGTCAAATAGCGAGAGAGAGAGTCAAATAGAGAGAGAGTCAAGTCGAAAGAGAGAGTCAAATAGAGAGAGAGAGTCAAATAGAGAGAGAGAGTCAAGAGTCAAATGGAGAGAGAGTCAAATAGAGAGAGAGACAGATTCAAATGGAGAGAGAGAGAGAGTCAAATGGAGAGAGAGAGAGAGTCAAATGGACAGAGAGAGAGTCAAATGGAGATTGAGAGAGTGTCAGATGGAGAGAGAGAGAGAGAGTCAAATGGAGAGAGAGATTCAAATGGAGAGAGAGAGTCAAATGGAGAGAGAAAGACAGTTAAATGGACAGAGAGAGAGAGTCAAATAGAGAGAGAAAGAGTGAGTCAAATAGAGAGAAAGACAAATAGAGAGAGAATGAGAGACAAATAGAGAGAGAAGGAGATACAAATAGAGAGAGTCAAATACAGAGAGAGAGAGAGTCAAATAGAGAGAGACAGAGAGTCAAATAGAGAGACAGAGTCAAATAGAGAGAGACAGAGAGTCAAATAGAGAGACAGAGTCAAATAGAGAGAGAGAGAGAGAGTCAAATAGAGAGAGAGAGAGAGAGAGTCCAATCGAGAGAGAGAGAGAGTCAAATAGAGAGAGAGAGAGTCAAATAGAGAGAGAGAGAGAGTCAAATGGAGAGAGAGAGTCAAATACAGAGAGAGAGAGTCATATAGAGAGAGAGAGTCAAGCGTCTAATTGAGAGAGAGTCAAATAGAGAGAGAGAGAGAGTGAAACAGAGAGAAATGCAAACAGAGAGAGAGAGAGCGAGTCAAATAGAGAGAGAGAGTCAAATAGAGAGAGAGACAAATAGAGAGAGAAAGAGAGACAAATAGAGAGAGAAAGAGAGACAAGTAGAGAGAGAGAGTCAAATAGAGAGAGTGAGAGAGACAAATAGAGAGAGAGTCAAAAAGAGAGAGAGAGAGAGAGAGTCCAATAGAGAGAGAGAGCGAGAGAGTCAAATAGAGAGAGAGAGAGTCAAATAGAGAGAGAGAGAGTCAAATGGAGAGAGAGAGAGAGTCAAATGGAGAGAGAGAGAGTCAAATAGAGAGAGAGATTCAAATAGAGAGAGAGAGTCAAATAGAGAGAGACAGTCAAGCGTCTAATTGAGAGAGAGTCAAACAGAGAGAAATGCAAACAGAGAGAGAGAGAGAGCGAGTCAAATAGAGAGAGAGAGTCAAATGGAGAGAGAGAGAGAGAGAGTCAAATAGAGAGAGAGAGACTCAAATAGAGAGATAGAGAGTCAAATAGAGAGTGAGAGCGAGAGTCATATAGAGAGAGAGAGAGTGTCAAATAGAGAGAGAGAGAGTCAAATAGAGAGAGAGTCAAATAAAGAGAGAGAGTCAAGAGTCAAATGGTGAGAGAGTCAAATAGAGAGAGAGAGAGAGAGAGTCCAATAGAGAGAGAGCGAGAGAGTCAAATAGAGAGAGAGAGAGTCAAATAGAGAGAGAGAGAGTCAAATGGAGAGAGAGAGAGAGTCAAATGGAGAGAGAGAGAGAGTCAAATGGAGAGAGAGATTCAAATAGAGAGAGAGAGTCAAATAGAGAGAGACAGTCAAGCGTCTAATTGAGAGAGAGTCAAATAGAGAGAGAGAGAGAGTCAAACAGAGAGAAATGCAAACAGAGAGAGAGAGAGAGCGAGTCAAATAGAGAGAGAGAGTCAAATGGAGAGAGAGAGAGAGAGTCAAATAGAGAGAGAGAGACTCAAATAGAGAGATAGAGAGTCAAATAGAGAGTGAGAGCGAGAGTCATAGAGAGAGAGAGAGTCAAATAGAGAGAGAGAGAGTCAAATAGAGAGAGAGTCAAATAAAGAGAGAGAGTCAAGAGTCAAATGGTGAGAGAGTCAAATAGAGAGAGAGAGAGAGAGTCAAACAGAGAGAGAGTCAAATAGAGAGAGATGCAAACAGAGAGAGAGTCAAATAGAGAGAGATGCAAACAGAGAGAGAGAGAGTCAAATAGAGAGAGAGAGAGACTCTAATAGAGAGAGAGAGAGTCAAATGGAGAGTGAGAGAGTCAAATGTAGAGAGGGAGAGTCAAATGGAGAGAGAGAGAGTCAAATGGAGAGAGAGAGAGTCAAATGGAGAGAGAGAGAGTCAAATGGAGAGAAAGAGAGTCAAATGGAGAGAGAGAGAGAGAGAGTCAAATGGAGAGAGAGAGAGAGAGTCAAATGGAGAGAGAGAGAGAGAGAGTCAAATGGAGAGAGAGAGAGTCAAATGAGTAGAGAGTCAAATGGAGAGAGAGAGAGTCAAATAGAGAGAGAGTCAAATAAAGAGACAGAGTCAAGAGTCAAATGGGGAGAGAGTCAAATAGAGAGAGTGAGAGAGTCAGAGAGAGAGAGAGAGATACAGAGTCAGAGAGAGAGAGAGAGAGAGATACAGAGAGTCAGAGAGAGAGAGAGAGATATACAGAGAGTCAGAGAGAGAGAGAGATACAGAGAATCAGAGAGATGGAGAGAGATACAGAGATTCAGAGAGAGAGATACAGAGAGTCAGAGAGAGAGAGAGATACAGAAATTCAGAGATAGAGAGAGAGAGAGATACAGAGAGTCAGAGAGATAGAGAGAGATTCAGAGAGTCAGAGAGAGAGATGGAAATACAGAGAGTCAGAGAGAGAGGGAGATACAGAAATTCAGAGAGAGAGATACAGTGAGTCAGAGAGAGAGAGAGATACAGAGTGACTGAGAGAGAGAGAGAGATACAGAGAGTCAGAGACAGAAAGAGATACAGAGAGTCAGAGAGAGAGAGAGATACAGAGAGTCAGAGAGAGAGAGAGAGATACAGAGAGTCAGAGAGAGAGAGAGATACAGAGAGTCAGAGAGAGAGAAATACAGAGAGTCAGAGAGAGAGAGAGATGTACCGAGAGTCAGAGAGAGAGAGAGAGATACAGAGAGAGAGAGAGAGAGATACAGAGAATCAGAGCGAGAGAGAGAGAGATACTGAGAGTCAAAGAGAGAGACAGAGTCAAATAGAGAGATAGAGAGTCAAATGGAGAGTGAGAGAGACACATGGAGAGAGAGATAGTCAAATGGAGAGAGAGAGTCAAATGGAGAGGGAGAGAGTCAAATGGAAAAAGAGAGAATCAAATGGAGAGAGAGAGAGTCAAATGGAGAGAGAGTGAGTCAAATGGAGAGAGAGAGAGTCAAATGGAGAGAGAGAGAGAGTGTCAAATAGTGAGTAAGAGAGTGTCAAATGGAGAGAGAGAGAGAGTCAAATGGAGAGAGAGAGAGTCAAATGGAGACAGAGAGAGTGTGTCAAATAGTGAATAAGAGAGTGTCAAATGGAGAGAGAGAGAGTGTCAAGTGGAGAGAGGGAGAGAGTGAAATGGAGAAAGAGAGAGAGTCAAATGGTGAGAGAGAAAAATAGAGAGAGAAAGAGAGACAAATAGAGAGAGAAAGAGAGACAAATAGAGAGAGAGTCAAATGAAGAGAGAGAGAGAGTCAAATGGAGTGAGAGTGTGTCAAATGGAGAGAGAGAAAAATAGAGAGAGAAGGAGAGACAAATAGAGAGAGAGAGAGAGTCAAATAGAGAGAGAGAGAGAGTCAAATAGAGCGAGAGAGAGAGAGAGTCAAATAGAGAGAGAGAGAGAGAGTCAAATAGAGAGATAGAGAGTCAAATAGAGAGATAGAGTCAAATAGAGAGTGAGAGTCAAATAGAGAGAGAGAGAGAGTCAAATAGAGAGAGAGTCAATTAGAAAGAGAGAGAGTCAAATAGACAGAGAGAGTCAAATAGAGAGAGAGAGTCAAGAGTCAAATGGAGAGAGACTCAAATAGAGAGAGAGAGAGATTCAAATGGAGAGAGAGAGAGAGTCAAATGGAGAAAGAGAGAGTCAAATGGAGAGAGAGTTAAATGTAGAGAGAGAGAGTCAAATGGACAGAGAGAGAGAGTCAAATGGAGAGTGAGAGAGTGTCAGATGGAGAGAGAGAGAGAGTCAAATGGAGAGAGAGAGAGAGAGTCATTTGGAGAGAGAGAGAGAGTCAAATGGAGAGAGAAAGACAGTCAAATGGGCAGGGAGAGAGAGTCAAATAGAGAGAGAAAGAGTGAGTCAAATAGAGAGAAAGACAAATAGAGAGAGAATGAGAGACAAATAGAGAGAGAAAGAGAGACAAATAGAGAGAGAGAGTCAAATAGAGAGAGAGAGAGTCAAATAAAGAGAGAAACAAATACAGAAAGAGAGACAAATAGAGAGAGAGAGTCAAAAAGAGAGAGAGAGAGACAAATAGAGAGAGAGAAAAATAGAGAGAGAAAGAGAGACAAATAGAGAGAGAAAGAGAGACAAATAGAGAGAGAGTCAAATAGAGAGAGAGAGAGAGTGAAATAGAGAGACAGAGATAGAGTCAAATAGAGAGAGAGAGAGAGAGTCAAATACAGAGGGAGAGAGAGTCAAATGGAGAGAGAGAGAGAGTCCAATGGAGTGAGAGTGTGTCAAATGGAGAGAGAGAAAAATAGAGAGAGAAAGAGAGACAAATAGAGAGAGAGAGAGAGAGTCAAATAGAGAGAGGGAGAGAGTCAAATAGAGAGAGAGAGTCAAATAGAGAGAGAGAGACAGAGTCCAATAGAGAGAGAGAGAGATCAAATAGAGAGAGAGAGAGTCAAATAGAGAGAGAGAGAGTCAAATGGAGAGAGAGAGAGAGTCAAATAGAGAGAGAGAGGGTCAAATAGAGAGTGAGATTCAAATAGAGAGAGAGAGTCAAATAGAGAGAGAGAGTCAAGCGTCTAATTGAGAGAGTGTCAAATAGAGAGAGAGAGACAGAGTCCAATAGAGAGAGAGAGTCAAATGGAGAGAGAGAGAGAGAGTCAAATAGAGAGAGAGAGACACAAATAGAGAGATAGAGAGTCAAATAGAGAGAGAGAGAGCGAGAGTCAGATAGAGAGAGAGAGAGTCAAATAGAGAGAGAGAGAGATTCGAATGGAGAGAGAGAGAGAGTCAAATGGAGAAAGAGAGAGTCAAATGGAGAGAGAGTCAAATGGAGTGAGAGAGAGTCAAATGGACAGAGAGAGAGTCAAATGGAGAGTGAGAGAGTGTCAGATGGAGAGAGAGAGAGAGTCAAATGGAGAGAGAGACAAATAGAGAGATATAGAGTGACAAATAGAGAGAGAGAGAGTCAAAAAGAGAGAGAGAGAGAGTCAAATAGAGAGAGAGAAAAATAGAGAGAGAAAGAGAGACAAATAGAGAGAGAAAGAGAGACAAATAGAGAGAGAGTCAAATAGAGAGAGAGAGAGAGAGTGAAATAGAGAGACAGAGATAGAGTCAAATAGAGAGAGAGAGAGAGTCAAATAGAGAGAGAGAGAGAGAGAGTCAAATGGAGAGAGAGAGAGAGTCAAATGGAGAGAGAGAGAGTCAAATGGAGTGAGAGTGTGTCAAATGGAGAGAGAGAAAAATAGAGAGAGAAAGAGAGACAAATAGAGAGAGAAAGAGAGACAAATAGAGAGAGAGAGTCAAATAGAGAGAGAGAGTCAAGAGTCAAATGGTGAGAGAGTCAAACATAGAGAGAGAGAGAGAGTCAAACAGAGAGAGAGTCAAATAGAGAGAGATGCAAACAGACAGAGAGAGAGTCAAATAGAGAGAGTGAGTCAAATAGAGAGAGAGAGTCAAATAGAGAGAGAGAGAGACTCTAATAGAGAGAGAGAGATTCAAATGGAGAGTGAGAGAGTCAAATGTAGAGAGGGAGAGTCAAATGGAGAGAGAGAGAGAGTCAAATGGAGAGAGAGAGATTCAAATGGAGAGAGAGTCAAATGGTGAGAGAGTGAGAGTCAAATGGAGAGAGAGAGAGAGAGTCAAATGGAGAGAGAGAGAGAGTCAAATGGAGAGAGAGAGAGTCAAATGAGTAGAGAGTCAAATGGAGAGAGAGAGAGAGTCAAATGGAGAGAGAGAGAGAGTCAAATGGACAGAGAGTCAGAGAGAGACATAGATACAGAGTGTCAGAGAGAGAGAAGGAGATACAGAGAGTCAGAGACAGAGAGAGATACAGAGAGTCAGAGAGAGAGAGATACAGAGAGTCAGAGAGAGAGAGAGAGGTACCGAGAGTCAGAGAGAGAGAGAGAGAGAGATATACAGAGAGTCAGAGAGAGAGAGAGATACAGAGAATCAGAGAGATAGAGAAAGATACAGAGATTCAGAGAGAGAGATATAGAGAGTCAGAGAGAGATAGAGAGAGAGAGAGATACAGAGATTCAGAGAGAGAGAGATACAGAGAGAGAGAGAGATACAGAGAGAGAGAGATACAGAGAGTCAGAGACAGAGAGAGATACAGAGAGTCAGAGAGAGAGAGATACAGAGAGCCAGAGAGAGAGAGAGAGATACAGAGAGTCAGATAGAGAGAGAGAGATACAGAGAGTCAGAGAGAGAGAGAGAGGTACCGAGAGTCAGAGAGAGAGAGAGAGAGAGAGATACAGAGTCAGAGAGAGAGAGAGAGAGATACAGAGAGTCAGAGAGAGAGAGAGAGAGATACAGAGAGTCAGAGAGAGAGAGAGAGATACAGAGAGTCAGAGAGAGAGTGCGAGAGATACAGAGAGTCAGACAGAGTGAGAGATACAGAGAGAGAGAGAGAGAGAGAGATACAGAGAGTCTGAGAGAGAGAGAGAGATATACAGAGAGTCAGAGAGAGAGAGAGATATACAAAGATTCAGAGAGAGAGAGAGAGATAGAGAGAGTCAGAGAGAGAGAGAGAGATACAGAGATTCAGAGAGAGAGATACAGAGTGTCAGAGAGCGAGAGAGAGATACGGAGAGTCAGAGAGAGACAGAGAGATACAGAGAGTCAGAGAGAGACAGAGATACAGAGAGTCAGAGAGATAGAGAGAGATACAGAGAGTCAGAGAGAGAGAGGGAAATACAGAGAGTCAGAGAAAGAGAGAGAGATACAGAGATTCAGAGAGAGAGATATAGAGAGTCAGAGAGAGAGAGAGAGAGAGATACAGAGAGTCAGAGAGAGAGAGAGAGATACAGAGAGTCAGAGAGATAGAGAGACATACAGAGAGTCAGAGAGAGAGATGGAAATTCAGAGAGTCAGAGAGAGAGAGAGATACAGAAATTCAGAGTTAGAGATACAGAGAGTCAGAGAGAGACAGAGATACAGAGTGTCAGAGAGAGAGAGAGAGATAGAGAGATTCAGTGACAGAGAGAGATACAGAGAGTCAGAGAGAGAGAGAGATACAGAGAGCCAGAGAGAAAGAGAGATACAAAGAGTCAGATAGAGAGAGAGAGATACAGAGAGTCAGAGAGAGAGAGAGAGAGAGAGATACAGAGAGAGAGAGAGATTCAGAGAGAGAGAGATACAGATATTCAGTGAGAGAGAGATACAGAGAGACAGTGAGAGATACAGAGAGAGAGAGATACAGAGATTCAGAGAGAGAGAGAGATACAGAGAGCCAGAGAGAAAGAGAGATACAAAGAGTCAGATAGAGAGAGAGAGATACAGAGAGTCAGAGAGAGAGAGAGAGGTACCGAGAGTCAGAGAGAGAGAGAGAGAGATACAGAGAGAGAGAGAGATTCAGAGAGAGAGAGATACAGAGATTCAGAGAAAGAGAGATACAGAGTGAGAGAGAGATACAGAGAGAGAGAGAGATACTGAGAGTCAGAGAGAGAGAGAGAGATACAGAGAGTCACAGAGAGAGAGAGAGAGAGAGATACAGAGAGTCAGAGGGATAGAGAGATACAGAGAATCACAGAGATAGAGAGAGATACAGAGATTCAGAGAGAGAGAGTGCGAGAGATACAGAGAGTCAGACAGAGTGAGAGATACAGAGAGAGAGAGAGAGAGCGAGAGAGAGATACAGAGAGTCAGAGAGAGAGAGAGAGATACAGAGAGTCAGAGAGAGAGAGAGATACAGAGAGAGAGAGAGATACAGAGAGTCAGAGAGAGAGAGAGATACAAAGAGTCAGAGAGAGAGTGCGAGAGATACAGAGATTCAGACAGATTGAGAGATACAGAGATAGAGAGAAATACAAAAAGAGAGAGAGAGTTACAGAGATTCAGAGAGAGAGATACAGAGAATCAGAGAGAGAGAGAGAGAGATATACAGAGATTCAGAGAGAGAGGTACAGAGAGTTAGAGAGACAGAGAGAGATACAGAAAGTCAGAGAGAGATAGAGAGAGAGAGATACAGAGAGTCAGAGAGAGAGAGATATACAGTGAGTCAGAGAGAGAGAGATACAGATAGTCAGAGAGAGAGAGAGATACAGAGAGAGAGAGAGATACAGAAGCTCAGAGAGAGAGAGAGATACAGAGAGTCAGAGAGAGAGAGAGATACAGAGATTCAGAGAGAGAGAGAGACGTACAGACATTCAGAGAGAGAGAGAGATACAGAGTCAGAGAGAGAGATGGAAATACAGGTAGTCAGAGAGAGAAAGACATACAGAGTGCCTGAGAGAGAGAGAGATACAGAGAGTCAGAGAGAGAGAGGGAAATACAGTGAGTCAGAGAGAGAGAGAGATACAGAGATTCACAGATAGAGCTACAGAGAGTCAGAGAGAGAGAGAGATACAGAGAGTCAGAGAGAGAGAGGGAGATACAGAGAGAGAGAGAGATACAGAGAGAGAGAGAGATACAGAGAGAGAGAGATACAGAGAATCAGCGAGAGAGAGAGAGATACAGAGAGTCAGAGAGAGAGTGAGAGAGACACAGAGAGTCAGACAGAGTGAGAGATACAGAGAGAGAGAGAGAGAGAGATACAGAGAGTCAGAGAGAGAGAGAGATACAGAGAGTCAGAGAGAGAGAGAGATACAAAAATTCAGAGAGAGAGAGAGAGATACAGAGAGTCAGAGAGAGAGAGAGATACAGAGAGTCAGAGAGAGAGAGAGAGATACTGAGAGACAGAGACAGAGAGAGATACAGAGAGTCAGAGAGAGAGAGAGAGAGCTACAGATAGTCAGAAAGAGAGAGAGATACAGAGATTCAGAGAGAGAGATACAGAGAGTCAGAGAGATAGAGAGAGATACAGAGAGTCAGAGATAGTGAGAGAGATACAAAGAGTCAGAGAGATAGAGAGAGATACAGAGAGTCAGAGAGAGAGAGGGAAATACAGAGAGTCAGAGAGAGAGAAAGAGATACAGAGAGTCATAGAGATAGAGAGGGATACAGAGAGTAAGAGAGAGAGAGGGAAATACAGAGAGTAAGAGAGAGAGAGATACAGAGATTCAGAGATAGAGATACAGAGAGTCAGAGAGAGAGAGAGAGAGATACAGAGATTCACAGATAGAGCTACAGAGAGTCAGAGAGAGAGAGAGATACAGAGAGTCAGAGAGAGAGAGGGAGATACAGAGAGAGAGAGAGATACAGAGAGAGAGAGAGATACAGAGAGAGAGAGATACAGAGAATCAGCGAGAGAGAGAGAGATACAGAGAGTCAGAGAGAGAGTGAGAGAGACACAGAGAGTCAGACAGAGTGAGAGATACAGAGAGAGAGAGAGAGAGAGATACAGAGAGTCAGAGAGAGAGAGAGATACAGAGAGTCAGAGAGAGAGAGAGATACAAAAATTCAGCGAGAGAGAGAGAGATACAGAGAGTCAGTGAGAGAGAGAGATACAGAGAGTCAGAGAGAGAGAGAGATACTGAGAGACAGAGACAGAGAGAGATACAGAGAGTCAGAGAGAGAGAGAGAGAGCTACAGATAGTCAGAAAGAGAGAGAGATACAGAGATTCAGAGAGAGAGATACAGAGAGTCAGAGAGATAGAGAGAGATACAGAGAGTCAGAGATAGTGAGAGAGATACAAAGAGTCAGAGAGATAGAGAGAGATACAGAGAGTAAGAGAGAGAGAGGGAAATACAGAGAGTCAGAGAGAGAGAAAGAAATACAGAGAGTCATAGAGATAGAGAGGGATACAGAGAGTAAGAGAGAGAGAGGGAAATACAGAGAGTAAGAGAGAGAGAGATACAGAGATTCAGAGATAGAGATACAGAGAGTCAGAGAGAGAGAGAGAGAGAGAGATAAAGAGTGTCAGAGAGATAGAGATGGAAATACAGAGAGTCAGAGAGAGAGAGAGATACAGAAATTCAGAGAGAGAGATACAGAGAGTCATAGAGAAAGATGGAAATACAGAGAGTCAGAGAGAGAGAGAGATACAGAAATTCAGAGAGAGAGATACAGAGAGTCATAGAGAGAGAGAGATACAGAGAGCCAGAGAGAGAGAGAGAGATACAGAGAGTCAGAGGGAGAGACAGAGATACAGAATAAAAGAGAGCGAGACAGAGATACAGAGAGTCAGAGAGATAGAGAGAGATACAGAGAGTCAGAGAGAGATAGGGAAATACAGAGAGTCAGAGAGAGAGACAGAGATACAGAGAGTCGGAGAGATAGAGAGAGATACAGAGAGTCAGAGAGAGAGAGGGAAATACAGAGAGTCAGAGAGAGAGAGAGATACAGAGATTCAGAGAGAGAGATACAGAGAGTCAGAGAGATAGAGAGAGATACAGAGAGTCAGAGAGATAGAGATGGAAATACAGAGAGTCAGAGAGAGAGAGAGATACAGAAATTCAGAGAGAGAGATACAGAGAGTCATAGAGAAAGATGGAAATACAGAGAGTCAGAGAGAGAGAGAGATACAGAAATTCAGAGAGAGAGATACAGAGAGTCATAGAGAGAGAGAGATACAGAGAGCCAGAGAGAGAGAGAGAGATACAGAGAGTCAGATAGAGAGAGAGAGATACAGAGAGTCAGAGACAGAGAGAGATGTACCGAGAGTCAGAGAGAGAGAGAGAGAGATACAGAGAGAGAGGGGGTGAGAGAGAGAGAGATACAGAGATTCAGAGAGATAGAGATACAGAGAAAGCGAGTGATACAGAGGGAGAGAGACAGATACAGAGAGAGAGAGATACAGAGAGTCAGAGAGAGAGAGAGAGATACAGAGAGTCAGAGAGAGAGAGAGAGAGAGATACAGAGAGTCAGAGAGAGAGAGAGATACAGAGAATTCAGAGAGATAGAGAGAGATACAGAGATTCAGAGAGAGAGATACAGAGAGTCAGAGAGAGAGAGAGAGGTACAGAAAGTCAGAAAGTGAGAGATACAGAGTGACTGAGAGAGAGAGAGAGAGATACAGACAGTCAGAGACAGAGAGAGATACAGAGAGTCAGAGAGAGAGAGAGAGATACAGAGAGTCAGAGAGAGAGATACAGAAAGTCAGAGAGAGAGATACAGAGATTCAGAGAGAGAGAGAGAGGTACCGAGAGTCAGAAAGAGAGAGAGAGATACAGAGAGAGAGAGATACAGAGAATCAGAGCGATAGAGAGAGATACTGAGAGTCAAAGAGAGAGACAGAGTCAAATACAGAGATAGAGAGTCAAATGGAGAGTGAGAGAGACACATGGAGAGAGAGAGAGTCAAATGGAGACAGAGAGAGTCAAATGGAAAAAGAGAGAGTCAAATGGAGAGAGAGAGAGTCAAATGGAGAGAGAGAGAGTCAAATGGAGAGAGAGAGAGAGTCAAATGGAGAGAGAGAGTGGGTCAAATAGCGAGTAAGAGAATGTCAAATGGAGAGAGGGAGAGAGTGAAATGGAGAGAGAGAGAGCGAGTCAAATGGACAGAGAGATAAAGTCAAATGGAGAGAGAGAGAGAGAGTCAAATGGAGAGAGAGAGAGTGAAATGGAGAAAGAGAGAGAGTCAAATGGAGAGAGAGAGAGAGAGAGAGAGTCAAATGGAGAGAGAGAGAGTCAAATGGAGAGAGAGAGAGAGAGTCAAATGGAGACAAAAAAGAGAGTCAAATGGAGAGAGAGAGAGTCATATGCAGAGAGAGAGAGAGTCAAATGGAGAGAGAGAGAGAGTTAAATGGAGAGAGCGAGAGAGTCAAATGGATAGAGAGAGAGAGTCAAATGGAGAGAGAGAGCGATAGTCAAATGGAGAGAGAGAGAGAGTCAAATGGAGAGAGAGAGAGTCAAATGGAGTGACAGTCTGTCAAATGGAGAGAGAGAGAGACTCAAATGGAGAGAGAGAGAGAGTCAAATGGATATAGAGAGTCAAATGGAGAGAGAGAATGTCAAATGGGGAGAGAGAGTGAATCAAATGGAGAGAGGGAGAGAGTCAAATAGAGAGTGAGAGAGTGAAATAGAGAGACAGAGATAGGCAAATAGAGAGAGAGAGAGAGAGAGTCAAATAGAGAGAGAGAGAGAGAGAGTCAAATGGAGAGAGAGAGAGAGTCAAATTGAGTGACAGTGTGTCAAATGGAGAGAGAGAAAAATAGAGAGAGAAAGAGAGACAAATAGAGAGAGAAAGAGAGACAAATAGAAGAGAGAGTCAAATAGAGAGAGAGAGAGTCAAATAGAGAGAAAGAGAGAGAGAGTCAAATAGAGAGAGAGAGAGAGAGAGTCAAATAGAGAGAGAGAGAGAGTCAAATAGAGAGATAGAGAGTCAAATAGAGAGAGAGAGAGTCAAATAGAGAGAGAGAGAGAGTCAAATAGAGAGAGAGAGAGTCAAATAGAGGGAGAGAGTCAAATAGAGAGAGAGAGTCAAGAGTCAAATGAAGAGAGAGTCAAATAGAGAGAGAGAGAGAGATTAAAATGGAGAGAGAGAGAGTCAAATGGAGAAAAAGAGAGTCAAATGGAGAGAGAGAGAGTCAAATGGAGAGAGAGAGAGTCAAATGGAGAGAGAAAGACAGTCAAATGCACAGAGAGAGAGAGTCAAATAGAGAGAGAACGAGTGAGTCAAATAGAGAGAAAGACAAATAGAGAGAGAATGAGAGACAAATAGAGAGAGAAAGAGAGACAAATAGAGAGAGAGTCAAATAGAGAGAGAGAGAGTCAAATAGAGAGAGAGACAAATAGAGAAAGAGAAACAAATAGAGAGAGAAATAGAGACAAATAGAGAGAGAGTCAAATAGAGAGAGAGAGAGAGTCAAATAGAGAGAGAGAGAGAGAGAGTCAAATAGAGAGAGAGAGAGAGAGAGAGAGTCCAATAGAGAGAGAGAGAGAGAGTCAAATAGAGAGAGAGAGAGTCAAATAGAGAGAGAGACAAATAGAGAGAGAAAGTGAGACACGTAGAGAGAGAGAGTCAAATAGAGAGAGAGAGAGAGTCAATTAGAGAGAGAGAGTCAAATAGAGAGAGAGAGAGAGAGTCCAATAGAGAGAGAGAGAGAATCAAATAGCGAGAGAGAGATTCAAATAGAGAGAGAGAGAGTGAAATGGAGAGAGAGAGAGAGTCAAATAGAGAGAGAGAGAGAGTCAAATAGAGAGAGAGAGATTCAAATAGAGAGAGAGAGAGTCAAATAGAGAGAGAGAGAGAGTCAAATAGAGAGAGAGATTAAATTAGAGAGAGAGAGTCAAATAGAGAGAGAGAGAGTCAAATAGAGAGAGCGAGAGTGTCAAATAGAGAGAGAGAGAGTCAAACAGAGAGAGAGTCAAATAGAGAGAGATGCAAACAGAGAGAGAGAGAGTCAAATAGAGAGAATGAGTCAAATAGAGAGAGAGAGTCAAATAGAGGGAGAGAGAGACTCTAATAGAGAGAGAGAGAGTCAAATGGAGAGAGAGAGATTCAAATGGAGTGAGAGTCAAATGGTGAGAGAGAGAGAGTCAAATGGAGAGAGAGAGAGAGAGTCAAATGGAGAGAGAGAGAGAGTCAAATGGAGAGAGAGAGAGTCAAATGAGTAGAGAGTCAAATGGAGAGAGAGACAGAGTCAAATGGAGAGAGAGAGAGAGTCAAATGGAGAAAGAGAGAGAGTCAAATGGAGAGAGAGAGAGAGAGAGAGTCAGATGGAGAGAGAGAGAGTCAAATGGAGAGAGAGTCAAATGGTGAGAGAGAGAGAGTCAAATGGAGAGAGAGAGAGAGAGTCAAATGGAGAGAGAGAGAGTCAAATGGAGAGAGAGAGAGTCAAATGAGTAGAGAGTCAAATGGAGAGAGAGAGAGAGTCAAATGGAGAGAGAGAGAGAGTCAAATGGAGAAAGAGAGAGAGTCAAATGGAGAGAGAGAGAGAGAGAGAGTCAGATGGAGAGAGAGAGAGTCAATTGGAGAGAGAGAGAGAGAGTCAAATGGAGAGAGAGAGAGAGAGTTAAATGGAGAGAGCTAGAGAGTCAAATGGATAGAGAGAGAGTCAAATGGAGAGAGAGAGCGATAGTCAAGTGGAGAGAGAGAGAGAGAGTCAAATGGAGAGAGAGAGAGTCAAATGGAGAGATAGAGAGTGTCAATTGGAGAGAGGGAGAGAGTGAAACGGAGAGAGAGAGGGAGAGTCAGATGGAAAGAGAGAGAAAGTCAAATGGAGAGAGAGAGAGAGAGTCAAATGGAGAGAGAGAGAGAGTCAAATGGAGAGAGAGAGGGAGAGTCAAATGGAGACAAAAAAGAGAGTCAAATGGAGAGAGAGAGAGTCATATGGAGAGAGAGAGAGAGTCAAATGGAGAGAGAGAGAGAGTTAAATGTAGAGAGCGAGAGACTCAAATGAATAGAGAGAGAGAGTCAAATGGAGAGAGAGAGCGATAGTCAAATGGAGAGAGAGAGAGAGTCAAATGGAGAGAGAGAGAGTCAAATGGAGTGAGTGTGTGTCAAATGGAGAGAGAGAGGGACTCAAATGGAGAGAGAGAGAGAGTCAAATGGATATAGAGAGTCAAATGGAGAGAGAGAATGTCAAATGGAGAGAGAGAGTGAGTCAAATGGAGAGAGGGAGAGAGTCAAATAGAGAGAGAGAGAGAGAGTCAAATGGAGAGAGAGAGAGTCAAATGGAGTGAGAGTGTGTCAAATGGAGAGAGAGAAAAATAGAGAGAGAAAGAGAGACAAATGGAGAGAGAAAGAGAGACAAATAGAGAGAGAGAGTCAAATAGAGAGAGAGAGAGTCAAATAGAGAGAGAGAGAGAGAGAGTCAAATAGAGAGAGAGAGAGAGAGTCAAATAGAGAGAGAGCGAGAGAGAGTCAAATAGAGAGATAGAGAGTCAAATAGAGAGAGAGAGGGAGTCAAATAGAGAGAGAGAGAGTCAAATAGAGAGAGAGAGAGTTAAATAGAGAGAGAGTCAAGTAGAAAGAGAGAGAGTCAAATAGAGAGAGAGAGTCAAATAGAGAGAGAGAGTCAAGAGTCAAATGGAGAGAGAGTCAAATAGAGAGAGAGAGAGAGATTAAAATGGAGAGAGAGAGAGTCAAATGGAGAAAGAGAGAGTCAAATGGAGAGAGAGTCAAATGGAGAGAGAGAGAGTCAAATGGACAGGGAGAGAGTCAAATGGAGAGTGAGAGAATGTCAGATGGAGAGAGAGAGAGAGTCAAATGGAGAGAGAGAGAGAGAGTCAAATGGAGAGAGAGTGAGAGTCAAATGGAGAGAGAGAGAGTCAAATGGAGAGAGAGAGAGTCAAATGGAGAGAGAAGGACAGTCAAATGCACAGAGAGAGAGAGTCAAATAGAGAGAGAAGGAGTGAATCAAATAGAGAGAAAGACAAATAGAGAGAGAATGAGAGACAAATAGAGAGAGAAAGAGAGACAAATAGAGAGAGAGAGTCAAATAGAGAGAGAGAGAGTCAAATAGAGAGAGAGACAAATAGAGAGAGAAAGAGAGACAAATAGAGGGAGAGTCAAATAGAGAGAGAGAGAGTCAAATAGAGAGAGAGAGAGAGAGAGTCAAATAGAAAGAGAGAGAGAGAGAGTCCAATAGAGAGAGAGAGAGAGTCAAATAGAGAGAGAGAGATTCAAATAGAGGGAGAGAGTCAAATAGAGAGAGAGAGTCAAGAGTCAAATGAAGAGAGAGTCAAATAGAGAGAGAGAGAGAGATTAAAATGGAGAGAGAGAGAGTCAAATGGAGAAAAAGAGAGTCAAATGGACAGAGAGTCAAATGGAGAGAGAGAGAGTCAAATGGAGAGAGAGAGAGTCAAATGGAGAGAGAAAGACAGTCAAATGCACAGAGAGAGAGAGTCAAATAGAGAGAGAACGAGTGAGTCAAATAGAGAGAAAGACAAATAGAGAGAGAATGAGAGACAAATAGAGAGAGAAAGAGAGACAAATAGAGAGAGAGTCAAATAGAGAGAGAGAGAGTCAAATAGAGAGAGAGACAAATAGAGAAAGAGAAACAAATAGAGAGAGAAATAGAGACAAATAGAGAGAGAGTCAAATAGAGAGAGAGAGAGAGTCAAATAGAGAGAGAGAGAGAGAGAGTCAAATAGAGAGAGAGAGAGAGAGAGAGTCCAATAGAGAGAGAGAGAGAGAGTCAAATAGAGAGAGAGAGAGTCAAATAGAGAGAGAGACAAATAGAGAGAGAAAGAGAGACAAATAGAGAGAGAAAGTGAGACAAGTAGAGAGAGAGAGTCAAACAGAGAGAGAGAGAGAGTCAATTAGAGAGAGAGAGTCAAATAGAGAGAGAGAGAGAGAGTCCAATAGAGAGAGAGAGAGAATCAAATAGAGAGAGAGAGATTCAAATAGAGAGAGAGAGAGTGAAATGGAGAGAGAGAGAGAGTCAAATAGAGAGAGAGAGAGAGTCAAATAGAGAGAGAGAGATTCAAATAGAGAGAGAGAGAGTCAAATAGAGAGAGAGAGAGAGTCAAATAGAGAGAGAGATTAAATTAGAGAGAGAGAGTCAAATAGAGAGAGAGAGAGTCAAATAGAGAGAGCGAGAGTGTCAAATAGAGAGAGAGAGAGTCAAACAGAGAGAGAGTCAAATAGAGAGAGATGCAAACAGAGAGAGAGAGAGTCAAATAGAGAGAATGAGTCAAATAGAGAGAGAGAGTCAAATAGAGGGAGAGAGAGACTCTAATAGAGAGAGAGAGAGTCAAATGGAGAGAGAGAGATTCAAATGGAGTGAGAGTCAAATGGTGAGAGAGAGAGAGTCAAATGGAGAGAGAGAGAGAGAGTCAAATGGAGAGAGAGAGAGAGTCAAATGGAGAGAGAGAGAGTCAAATGAGTAGAGAGTCAAATGGAGAGAGAGACAGAGTCAAATGGAGAGAGAGAGAGAGTCAAATGGAGAAAGAGAGAGAGTCAAATGGAGAGAGAGAGAGAGAGAGAGTCAGATGGAGAGAGAGAGAGTCAAATGGAGAGAGAGTCAAATGGTGAGAGAGAGAGAGTCAAATGGAGAGAGAGAGAGAGAGTCAAATGGAGAGAGAGAGAGTCAAATGGAGAGAGAGAGAGTCAAATGAGTAGAGAGTCAAATGGAGAGAGAGAGAGAGTCAAATGGAGAGAGAGAGAGAGTCAAATGGAGAAAGAGAGAGAGTCAAATGGAGAGAGAGAGAGTCAAATGGAGAGAGAAGGACAGTCAAATGCACAGAGAGAGAGAGTCAAATAGAGAGAGAAGGAGTGAATCAAATAGAGAGAAAGACAAATAGAGAGAGAATGAGAGACAAATAGAGAGAGAAAGAGAGACAAATAGAGAGAGAGAGTCAAATAGAGAGAGAGAGAGTCAAATAGAGAGAGAGACAAATAGAGAGAGAAAGAGAGACAAATAGAGGGAGAGTCAAATAGAGAGAGAGAGAGTCAAATAGAGAGAGAGAGAGAGAGAGTCAAATAGAAAGAGAGAGAGAGAGAGTCCAATAGAGAGAGAGAGAGAGTCAAATAGAGAGAGAGAGATTCAAATAGAGGGAGAGAGTCAAATAGAGAGAGAGAGTCAAGAGTCAAATGAAGAGAGAGTCAAATAGAGAGAGAGAGAGAGATTAAAATGGAGAGAGAGAGAGTCAAATGGAGAAAAAGAGAGTCAAATGGACAGAGAGTCAAATGGAGAGAGAGAGAGTCAAATGGAGAGAGAGAGAGTCAAATGGAGAGAGAAAGACAGTCAAATGCACAGAGAGAGAGAGTCAAATAGAGAGAGAACGAGTGAGTCAAATAGAGAGAAAGACAAATAGAGAGAGAATGAGAGACAAATAGAGAGAGAAAGAGAGACAAATAGAGAGAGAGTCAAATAGAGAGAGAGAGAGTCAAATAGAGAGAGAGACAAATAGAGAAAGAGAAACAAATAGAGAGAGAAATAGAGACAAATAGAGAGAGAGTCAAATAGAGAGAGAGAGAGAGTCAAATAGAGAGAGAGAGAGAGAGAGTCAAATAGAGAGAGAGAGAGAGAGAGAGAGTCCAATAGAGAGAGAGAGAGAGAGTCAAATAGAGAGAGAGAGAGTCAAATAGAGAGAGAGACAAATAGAGAGAGAAAGAGAGACAAATAGAGAGAGAAAGTGAGACAAGTAGAGAGAGAGAGTCAAATAGAGAGAGAGAGAGAGTCAATTAGAGAGAGAGAGTCAAATAGAGAGAGAGAGAGTGAGTCCAATAGAGAGAGAGAGAGAATCAAATAGAGAGAGAGAGATTCAAATAGAGAGAGAGAGAGTGAAATGGAGAGAGAGAGAGAGTCAAATAGAGAGAGAGAGAGAGTCAAATAGAGAGAGAGAGATTCAAATAGAGAGAGAGAGAGTCAAATAGAGAGAGAGAGAGAGTCAAATAGAGAGAGAGATTAAATTAGAGAGAGAGAGTCAAATAGAGAGAGAGAGAGTCAAATAGAGAGAGCGAGAGTGTCAAATAGAGAGAGAGAGAGTCAAACAGAGAGAGAGTCAAATAGAGAGAGATGCAAACAGAGAGAGAGAGAGTCAAATAGAGAGAATGAGTCAAATAGAGAGAGAGAGTCAAATAGAGGGAGAGAGAGACTCTAATAGAGAGAGAGAGAGTCAAATGGAGAGAGAGAGATTCAAATGGAGTGAGAGTCAAATGGTGAGAGAGAGAGAGTCAAATGGAGAGAGAGAGAGAGAGTCAAATGGAGAGAGAGAGAGAGTCAAATGGAGAGAGAGAGAGTCAAATGAGTAGAGAGTCAAATGGAGAGAGAGACAGAGTCAAATGGAGAGAGAGAGAGAGTCAAATGGAGAAAGAGAGAGAGTCAAATGGAGAGAGAGAGAGAGAGAGAGTCAGATGGAGAGAGAGAGAGTCAAATGGAGAGAGAGTCAAATGGTGAGAGAGAGAGAGTCAAATGGAGAGAGAGAGAGAGAGTCAAATGGAGAGAGAGAGAGTCAAATGGAGAGAGAGAGAGTCAAATGAGTAGAGAGTCAAATGGAGAGAGAGAGAGAGTCAAATGGAGAGAGAGAGAGAGTCAAATGGAGAAAGAGAGAGAGTCAAATGGAGAGAGAGAGAGAGAGAGAGTCAGATGGAGAGAGAGAGAGTCAATTGGAGAGAGAGAGAGAGAGTCAAATGGAGAGAGAGAGAGAGAGTTAAATGGAGAGAGCTAGAGAGTCAAATGGATAGAGAGAGAGTCAAATGGAGAGAGAGAGCGATAGTCAAGTGGAGAGAGAGAGAGAGAGTCAAATGGAGAGAGAGAGAGTCAAATGGAGAGATAGAGAGTGTCAATTGGAGAGAGGGAGAGAGTGAAACGGAGAGAGAGAGGGAGAGTCAGATGGAAAGAGAGAGAAAGTCAAATGGAGAGAGAGAGAGAGAGTCAAATGGAGAGAGAGAGAGTGTCAAATGGAGAAAGAGAGAGAGAGAGTCAAATGGAGAGAGAGAGAGAGTCAAATGGAGAGAGAGAGGGAGAGTCAAATGGAGACAAAAAAGAGAGTCAAATGGAGAGAGAGAGAGTCATATGGAGAGAGAGAGAGAGTCAAATGGAGAGAGAGAGAGAGTTAAATGTAGAGAGCGAGAGACTCAAATGAATAGAGAGAGAGAGTCAAATGGAGAGAGAGAGCGATAGTCAAATGGAGAGAGAGAGAGAGTCAAATGGAGAGAGAGAGAGTCAAATGGAGTGAGTGTGTGTCAAATGGAGAGAGAGAGGGACTCAAATGGAGAGAGAGAGAGAGTCAAATGGATATAGAGAGTCAAATGGAGAGAGAGAATGTCAAATGGAGAGAGAGAGTGAGTCAAATGGAGAGAGGGAGAGAGTCAAATAGAGAGAGAGAGAGAGAGTCAAATGGAGAGAGAGAGAGTCAAATGGAGTGAGAGTGTGTCAAATGGAGAGAGAGAAAAATAGAGAGAGAAAGAGAGACAAATGGAGAGAGAAAGAGAGACAAATAGAGAGAGAGAGTCAAATAGAAAGAGAGAGAGTCAAATAGAGAGAGAGAGAGAGAGAGTCAAATAGAGAGAGAGAGAGAGTCAAATAGAGAGAGAGCGAGAGAGAGTCAAATAGAGAGAGAGAGACAAATAGAGAAAGAGAGTCAAATAGAGAGAGAGAGAGAGATTAAAATGGAGAGAGAGAGAGTCAAATGGAGAAAGAGAGAGTCAAATGGAGAGAGAGTCAAATGGAGAGAGAGAGAGTCAAATGGACAGGGAGAGAGTCAAATGGAGAGTGAGAGAATGTCAGATGGAGAGAGAGAGAGAGTCAAATGGAGAGAGAGAGAGAGAGTCAAATGGAGAGAGAGTGAGAGTCAAATGGAGAGAGAGAGAGTCAAATGGAGAGAGAGAGAGTCAAATGGAGAGAGAAGGACAGTCAAATGCACAGAGAGAGAGAGTCAAATAGAGAGAGAAGGAGTGAATCAAATAGAGAGAAAGACAAATAGAGAGAGAATGAGAGACAAATAGAGAGAGAAAGAGAGACAAATAGAGAGAGAGAGTCAAATAGAGAGAGAGAGAGTCAAATAGAGAGAGAGACAAATAGAGAGAGAAAGAGAGACAAATAGAGGGAGAGTCAAATAGAGAGAGAGAGAGTCAAATAGAGAGAGAGAGAGAGAGAGTCAAATAGAAAGAGAGAGAGAGTCCAATAGAGAGAGAGAGAGAGTCAAATAGAGAGAGAGAGATTCAAATAGAGGGAGAGAGTCAAATAGAGAGAGAGAGTCAAGAGTCAAATGAAGAGAGAGTCAAATAGAGAGAGAGAGAGAGATTAAAATGGAGAGAGAGAGAGTCAAATGGAGAAAAAGAGAGTCAAATGGACAGAGAGTCAAATGGAGAGAGAGAGAGTCAAATGGAGAGAGAGAGAGTCAAATGGAGAGAGAATGACAGTCAAATGCACAGAGAGAGAGAGTCAAATAGAGAGAGAACGAGTGAGTCAAATAGAGAGAAAGACAAATAGAGAGAGAATGAGAGACAAATAGAGAGAGAAAGAGAGACAAATAGAGAGAGAGTCAAATAGAGAGAGAGAGAGTCAAATAGAGAGAGAGACAAATAGAGAAAGAGAAACAAATAGAGAGAGAAATAGAGACAAATAGAGAGAGAGTCAAATAGAGAGAGAGAGAGAGTCAAATAGAGAGAGAGAGAGAGAGAGTCAAATAGAGAGAGAGAGAGAGAGAGAGTCCAATAGAGAGAGAGAGAGAGAGAGTCAAATAGAAAGAGAGAGAGAGAGAGTCCAATAGAGAGAGAGAGAGAGTCAAATAGAGAGAGAGAGATTCAAATAGAGAAAGAGAGAGTCAAATGGAGAGAGAGAGAGAGTCAAATAGATAGAGAGAGAGGCAAATAGAAAGAGAGATTCAGATAGAGAGAGAGAGTCAAATAGAGAGAGAGAGTCGAGCGTCTAATTGAGAGAGAGTCAAATAGAGAGAGAGAGAGAGTCAAATAGAGAGAGAGAGAGTCAAATAGAGAGAGCGAGAGTGTCAAATAGAGAGAGAGAGAGAGTCAAATAGAGAGAGAGTCAAATGAAGAGAGAGAGTCAAGAGTCAAATGGTGAGAGAGTCAAATAGAGAGAGAGAGAGAGAGAGTCAAACAGAGAGAGAGTCAAATAGAGAGAGATGCAAGCAGAGAGAGAGAGAGTCAAATAGAGAGAGTGAGTCAAATAGAGAGAGAGAGTCAAATAGAGAGAGAGAGAGACTCTAATAGAGAGAGAGAGAGTCAAATGGAGAGAGAGAGATTCAAATGGAGAGAGAGTCAAATGGTGAGAGAGAGAGAGTCAAATGGAGAGAGAGAGAGAGAGTCAAATGGAGATAGAGAGAGAGTCAAATGGAGAGAGAGAGAGTCAAATGAGTAGAGAGTCAAATGGAGAGAGAGAGAGAGTCAAATGGAGAGAGAGAGAGAGTCAAATGGAGAGAGAGAGAGAGATAGAGTCAAATGGAGAGAGAGAGAGAGAGTCAAATGGAGACAAAAAAGAGAGTCAAATGGAGAGAAAGAGAGTCAAATGGAGAGAGAGACAGAGTCAAATGGAGAGAGTGAGTGAGTCAACTGGAGAGAGAGAGAGAGTCAAATAGAGAGAGAGACAAATAGAGAGAGAGAGACAAATAGAGAGTGATAGAGTGATAAATGGAGAGAGAGAGTCAAAAAGAGAGAGAGGGACAAAATAGAGAGAGAAAAATAGAGAGAGAAAGAGAGACAAATAGAGAGAGAAAGAGAGACAAATGGAGAGAGAGTCAAATAGAGAGAGAGAGAGAGAGTCAAATAGAGAGACAGAGAGAGAGTCAAATAGAGAGAGAGAGAGAGAGTCAAATAGAGAGAGAGAGAGAGAGTCAAATGGAGAGAGAGAGAGAGTCAAATGGAGTGAGAGTGTGTCAAATGGAGAGAGAGAAAAATATAGAGAGAAAGAGAGACAAATAGAGAGAGAAATAGAGACAAATAGAGAGAGAGAGTCAATTAGAGAGAGAGAGAGTCAAATAGAGAGGGAGACAAATAGAGAAAGAGAGAAAAATAGAGAGAGAAAGAGAGACAAATAGAGAGAGAAAGAGAGACAAATAGAGAGAGAGTCAAATAGAGAGAGAGAGAGAGTCAAATAGAGAGAGAGAGAGAGAGAGTCCAATAGAGAGAGAGAGAGAGAGAGAGAGAGAGTCAAATAGAGAGAGAAAGAGAGACAAATAGAGAGAGAAAGTGAGACAAGTAGAGAGAGAGAGTCAAATAGAGAGAGAGAGAGAGAGAGAGAGTCAAATAGAGAGAGAGAGTCAAATAGAGAGAGAGAGAGAGAGTCCAATAGAGAGAGAGAGAGTCAAATAGAGAGAGAGAGATTCAAATAGAGAGAGAGAGATTCAAATGGAGAGAGAGAGAGTCAAATAGAGAGAGAGAGAGTGTCAAATGGAGAGAGGGAGAGAGTGAAATGGAGAGAGAGAGAGAGTCAAATGGAGAGAGAGAGAGAGTCAAATGGAGATACAGATAGAG
>NW_027597382.1:0-83624 GCF_964194155.1 Cetorhinus maximus
CTGTGTCAATGGCTCAGATCCTCATGGAGGACTGGATCAGATCAGAACACAGCTTCACACCCAACACAATAAGGGTGGTTTAGAGAGAGGGTGGGAGAGTCAAAATCAGGAACCCGGGCTGATTCACCCCCCTCCATATCACCTATCCTCCAGCACCTACACCCCTCCCTATCTCTGTAACCTCCTCCAGCCCCTACACCCCTCCCTATCCCTGTAACCTCCTCCAGCCCCTACAACCCTCCCTATCTCTGTAACCTCCTCCAGCCCCTACATCCCTCCCTATCTCTGTAACCTCCTCCAGCCCCTACACCCCTCACTATCTCTGTAACCTCCTCCAGCCCCTACATCCCTCCCTATCTCTGTAAACTCCTCCAGCCCCTACACCCCTCCCTATCTCTGTAACCTCCTCGAGCCACTAAACCCCTCCCTATCTCTGTAACCTCCTCCTGCCCCTACACCCCTCCCTATTTCTGTACACTCCTCCAGCCCCTACACCCCTCCCTAACTCTCTAACCTCATCCAGCCCCTACACCCCTCCCTATCTCTGTAACCTCCTCCAGCCCATACACCCCTCCTTATCTCTGTAACCTCCTCCTGCCCCTGCACCCCTCCCCATCTCTGTAACCCTCCTCCAGGCCCCTACAACCCTCCCTATCTCAGTAACCTCCTCCAGTCCCTACACCTCTCCCTATCTCTGTAACCTCCTCCAGCCCCCACAACCCCCACTATCTCTGTAACCCCCTCCAGCCCCTACAACACTCCCTATCTCTGTAACCTCCTCCAGCCCCAACACCCCTCCCTATCTCTGTAACCTCATCCAGCCCCAACACCCCTCCCTATCTCTGTAACCTCCTCCAGCCCCTACAACCCTCCCTCACTCTGTAACCTCCTCCAGCCCTATCTCTTTAACCTACTCCAGCCCCTAAAACCCTCCCTATCTCTGTATCATCCTGAAGCCTCTACACCCCTCCCTATCTCTGTAACCTCCTCTAGCCCCTACAACCCTCCCTATCACTGTAACCTCCTCCTGCCCCTACAACCCTCCCTATCCCTGTAACATCCTCCAGCCCCTACAGCCCTCCCTATCTCTGAAACCTCCTCCAAAACCTACAACCCTCCCTATCTCTGTACCCTCTTCCAGCCCCTACAACCCTCCCTATCTCTGTAACCTCCTCCAGCCCCTACAACCCTCCCTATCTCAGTAACCTCCTCCAGCCCCTACAACCCTCCCTATCTCTGTAACCTCCTCCAGCCCCTACAACCCTCCCTATCTTTGTAACCTCCTGCAGCCTCTACAACCCTCCCTATCTCTGTAATCTCCTCCAACCCCTACACTCCTCCCTATCTCTGTAACCTCCTCCAGCCCCTACAACCCTCACTATCTCGGTAACCTCCTCCAGCCCCTACACCCATCCCTATCTCTGTAACCTCCTCCAGCCCCTACAACCCTCCCTATCTCTGTAACCTCCTCCAGCCCCTACAACCCTCCCTATCTCTGTAACCTCCTCCAGCCCCTACAACCCACCCTATCTCTGTAACCTCCTCCAGCCCCTACAACCCACCCTATCTCAATAACCTCCTCCAGCCCCTACAACCCTCCCTATCTCTGTAACCTCCTCCAGCCCCCTACACCACTCCCTATCTCTGTAACGTCCTCCAACCCCTACACCCATCCCTATCTCTGTTACCTCCTCCAGCCCCTACAACCCTCCCTATCTCAGTTATCTCCTCCAGCCCCTACAACCCTCCCTATCTCTCTAACCTCCACCAGCCCCCATAACCCTCCCTATCTCTGTAACCCTCCTCCAGCCCCTACATCCCTCCCTATCTCTGTAACCTCCTCCAGCCCCTACAACGCTCCCTATCTCTGTAAAATCCTCCAGAGCCTACACCCCTCCCTATCTCTGTAACCTCCTCCAGCCCCTACACCCATCCCTATCTCTGTAACCTCCTCCAGCCCCTACACCCCTCCCTATCTCTGTAAACTGCAGCTGTGGAAGGGTCAGTACTGAGGCAGAGCCGCACTGTCAGAGGGTCAGTACTGAGGGAGCGCCGCACTGTCGGAGGGTCAGTGCTGAGGGAGCGCCGCACTGTCGGAGGGTCAGTGCTGAGGGAGCGCCGCACTGTCGGAGGGTCAGTGCTGAGGGAGAGCCGCACTGTGGGAGGGTCAGTACTGAGGGAGTGCCGCACTGTCGGAGGGTCAGTACTGAGGGAGAGCCGCACTGTCGGAGGGTCAGTGCTGAGGGAGAGCCGCACTGTGGGAGGGTCAGTGCTGAGGGAGTGCCGCACTGTCGGAGGGTCAGTACTGAGGGAGAGCCGCACTGTCGGAGGGTCAGCGCTGAGGGAGAGCCGCACTGTCGGAGGGTCAGTACTGAGGCAGAGCCGCACTGTCAGAGGGTCAGTACTGAGGGAGCGCCGCACTGTCGGAGGGTCAGTGCTGAGGTAGAGCCGCACTGTCGGAGGGTCAGTACTGAGGGAGCGCCGCACTGTCGGAGGGTCAGTGCTGAGGGAGAGCCGCACTGTCGGAGGGTCAGTACTGAGGGAGCACCGCACTGTCGGAGGGTCAGTACTGAGGGAGAGCCGCACTGTCGGAGGGTCAGTGCTGAGGGAGCGTCGCACTGTCGGAGGGTCAGTGCTGAGGGAGCGCCGCACTGTCGGAGGGTCAGTACTGAGGGAGCGCCGCACTGTCGGAGGGTCAGTACTGAGGGAGCACCGCACTGTCGGAGGGTCAGTGCAGAGGCCGATCGGGCGTAGGCCAAAGCCTGGGTCTCTGGGCGCCTACACTCCCGGGCCCCTGGTAGACATGGATGAAGCAGTGCTGCCAAAAAGGCCCCTTGCTCTTCTGGAGAGGGCACGTGAACGCCCCACGCTGCTGCATAATAAGCCTGGGCCTTGTCGCAGGCTGCGGTTAGGAAAATGGCCCCGGTTTTGGGGGTAGGGAGGCGAGCGAGGCCTGTTCGGCCTCCTTTTTGTGTGGAAGGAGGATATACTGACGTCACCCCCCCTCAAACACCCCGCCTCCTGTACAGCCAGGCCCCAATAATAACGCTCCCTCTCTCACCACTAATGTCCGCCCTCGCAAAGCCTGCTGAGGAGGCCGGGGCCTCCGGTAAAGGGCTGTAGGCCACAGGAGGGGGAGCCTCGGCCTAGAGGAGAGTCCGGCAGGCGTTCAGCAGAAGTACCCAGCGGCCCGAGGGCCTTATGGTAACCGAGGACAGGATGCAGGAAGGAAGCTTGGGCCCAGTCCTGCAGCGAGGGAGGAGTGAACAGATATACACCAAATAAAGATCCCGCGAGGACAGCCAATTGGTGCAGAGAGAGAGCGGGGTAGTGGGGTTTGTTTGGGATTGATACTGGGCTATGGGGAGAGAGTGGGGCAGTGGGATTAGTTTGGGGAATGAGACAGGGATATGGGGAGAGAGCAAGACAGTGGGATTAGTTTGGGGATTGATACAGGGCTATGGGGAGAGAGCGGGGCAGTGGGATTAGTTTGGGATTGAGACAGGGCTATGGGGAGAGTGCGGGGCAGTGGGATTAGTTTGGGATTGAGACAGGGCTATGGGGAGAGTGCGGGGCAGTGGGATTAGTTTGGGATTGATACAGGGCTATGGGGAGAGAGCAGGACAGTGGGATTAGATGGGATTGACACAGGGCTACGGGGAGAGAGCGGGACAGTGGGATTAATTTGGGGTTGACACAGGGCTATGGGAAGAGAGCGGGGCAGTGGGATTAGTTTGGGATTGAGACAGGGCTATGGGGAGAGTGCGGGGCAGTGGGATTAGTTTGGGATTGATACAGGGCTATATGGAGAGAGCGGGGCAGTGGGATCAGTTTGGGGATTGATACAGGGCTATGGGGAGAGAGGGGGACAGTGGGATTAGATGGGATTGATACAAGGCTATGGGGAGAGAGCGGGGCAGTGGGATTATATTGGGATTGTTACAGGGCTATGGGGAGAGAGCGGGGCAGTGGGATTAGTTTGGGCATTGATACTGGGCTATGGGGAGAGAGCGGGACAGTGGGAATAGTTTGGGGAATGAGACAGGGCAATAGGGAGAGAGCGGGACAGTGGGATTAGTTTGGGGAATGATACAGGGCTATGAGGAGAGAGCGGGGCTGTGGGATCTGTTTGGGATTGATACAGGGCTATGGGGAGAGAGTGGGGCATTGAGATTAGTTTGGATTGATACAAGGCAATGGGCAGATAGCGGGACAGGGGGATTAGTTTGGGGATTGATACAGGGCTATGGGGAGAGATCGGGACAGTGGGATTACCTTGCGATTGATACAGGGCTATGTAGAGAGAGTGGTTCAATGGGATTATTCTGGGATTAATACAGGGACATGGGGAGAGAGCGGAGCAGTGGGATTAGTTTGGGATTGATACTGGGGTATGGGGAGGGAGTGGGACAGTCGGATTAGTTTGGGGATTGATGCAGGGCTATGGGGAGAGCGCAGGAAAGTGGGATTAGTTTGGGGATTGATAAACGGCAATGGAGAGAGCGGGGCAGCGGGATCAGTTTGGGATTAATACAGGGCTATGGGGAGAGAGCCGTGCAGTGGGATTAGGTTGGGCATTGATACAGGGCTATGGGGAGAGAGCGGGACAGTGGGATTAGTTTGGGGAATGAGACAGGGCTATGAGGAGAGGGGGGAGTGGAATTAGTTTGGGCATTGATACAGGGCTATGGGGAGAGAGCGGGGCAGTGGGATTAGTTTGGGGATTGATAAATGGCTATGGGGAGAGAGCGGGGCAGTGGGATTAGTTTGGGGATTGATACTGGGTATGGGGAGAGAGCAGGGCTTTGGGATTAGATTGAGGATTGATACAGGGCTATGGGGAGAGATCGGGGCAGTGGGATTAGTTTGGGATTGATACAGGGCAATGGGGAGAGAGCGGGTCAATGGGTTTAGGTTGGGATTGATACAGGGCTATGGGGAGAGAGCAGGAAAGTGGGATAAATTTGGGATTGAAAGAGGGCTATGGGGAATGCAGGGCAGTGGGATTAGTTTGGGGATTGATACAGGGCTATGGGGAGAGTGCGGGACAGTGGGATTAGTTCGGGGATTGATACAGGGCTATTGGGAGAGCGCGGGGCATGCGATTAGTTTGGGATTGATACAGGGCTACGAGGAGAGTCTGGGGCACTGGGATTAATTTGGGGATTGATACAGGGCTATGGGGAGTGAGCGGGACAGTGGGATTAGTTTGGGGATTGATACAGGGCTATGGGGAGAGAACGGGGCAGTGGGATTACTTTGGGATTGATACAGGGCTATGGGGAGAGAGCGGGGCAGTGGGATTACTTTGGGGATTGATACAGGGCTATGGGGAGATAGCGGGGCTGTGGGATTAGTTTGGGATTGATACAGGGCTATGGGGAGAGAGCGGGGCAGTGGGATTAGTTTGGTGATTGATACAGGGCTATGGGGAGAGAGCGGGGCAGTGGGATTAGTTTGGGGATTGATACAGGGCTATGGGCAGAGAGTGGGGCAGTGGGATTAGTTTGGTGATTGATACAGGGCTATCAGGAGAGAACGCGACACTGGGATTAGTTTGGGGATTGATACAGGGCTATGGGGAGAGAGCGGGACAGTGGGATTGGTTTGGGATTGATACAGGACTATGGGAAGAGAGCGGGAGAGTGGAATTACTTTATGATTGATATAGGTCTATGAGGAGAGAGCGGGGCAGTGGGATTGGTTTTGGGATTGATACTGGGCTATGGGGAGAGAGCGGGACAGTGGGATTAATTTGGGGTTGACACAGGGCTATGGGAAGAGAGCGGGGCAGTGGGATTAGTTTGGGATTGAGACAGGGCTATGGGGAGAGTGCGGGGCAGTGGGATTAGTTTGGGATTGATACAGGGCTATATGGAGAGAGCGGGGCAGTGGGATCAGTTTGGGGATTGATACAGGGCTATGGGGAGAGAGGGGGACAGTGGGATTAGATGGGATTGATACAAGGCTATGGGGAGAGAGCGGGGCAGTGGGATTATATTGGGATTGTTACAGGGCTATGGGGAGAGAGCGGGGCAGTGGGATTAGTTTGGGCATTGATACTGGGCTATGGGGAGAGAGCGGGACAGTGGGAATAGTTTGGGGAATGAGACAGGGCAATAGGGAGAGAGCGGGACAGTGGGATTAGTTTGGGGAATGATACAGGGCTATGAGGAGAGAGCGGGGCTGTGGGATCTGTTTGGGATTGATACAGGGCTATGGGGAGAGAGTGGGGCATTGAGATTAGTTTGGATTGATACAAGGCAATGGGCAGATAGCGGGACAGGGGGATTAGTTTGGGGATTGATACAGGGCTATGGGGAGAGATCGGGACAGTGGGATTACCTTGCGATTGATACAGGGCTATGTAGAGAGAGTGGTTCAATGGGATTATTCTGGGATTAATACAGGGACATGGGGAGAGAGCGGAGCAGTGGGATTAGTTTGGGATTGATACTGGGGTATGGGGAGGGAGTGGGACAGTCGGATTAGTTTGGGGATTGATGCAGGGCTATGGGGAGAGCGCAGGAAAGTGGGATTAGTTTGGGGATTGATAAACGGCAATGGAGAGAGCGGGGCAGCGGGATCAGTTTGGGATTAATACAGGGCTATGGGGAGAGAGCCGTGCAGTGGGATTAGGTTGGGCATTGATACAGGGCTATGGGGAGAGAGCGGGACAGTGGGATTAGTTTGGGGAATGAGACAGGGCTATGAGGAGAGGGGGGAGTGGAATTAGTTTGGGCATTGATACAGGGCTATGGGGAGAGAGCGGGGCAGTGGGATTAGTTTGGGGATTGATAAATGGCTATGGGGAGAGAGCGGGGCAGTGGGATTAGTTTGGGGATTGATACTGGGTATGGGGAGAGAGCAGGGCTTTGGGATTAGATTGAGGATTGATACAGGGCTATGGGGAGAGATCGGGGCAGTGGGATTAGTTTGGGATTGATACAGGGCAATGGGGAGAGAGCGGGTCAATGGGTTTAGGTTGGGATTGATACAGGGCTATGGGGAGAGAGCAGGAAAGTGGGATAAATTTGGGATTGAAAGAGGGCTATGGGGAATGCAGGGCAGTGGGATTAGTTTGGGGATTGATACAGGGCTATGGGGAGAGTGCGGGACAGTGGGATTAGTTCGGGGATTGATACAGGGCTATTGGGAGAGCGCGGGGCATGCGATTAGTTTGGGATTGATACAGGGCTACGAGGAGAGTCTGGGGCACTGGGATTAATTTGGGGATTGATACAGGGCTATGGGGAGTGAGCGGGACAGTGGGATTAGTTTGGGGATTGATACAGGGCTATGGGGAGAGAACGGGGCAGTGGGATTACTTTGGGATTGATACAGGGCTATGGGGAGAGAGCGGGGCAGTGGGATTACTTTGGGGATTGATACAGGGCTATGGGGAGAGAGCGGGGCAGTGGGATTAGTTTGGGATTGATACAGGGCTATGGGGAGAGAGCGGGGCAGTGGGATTAGTTTGGTGATTGATACAGGGCTATGGGGAGAGAGCGGGGCAGTGGGATTAGTTTGGGGATTGATACAGGGCTATGGGCAGAGAGTGGGGCAGTGGGATTAGTTTGGTGATTGATACAGGGCTATCAGGAGAGAACGCGACACTGGGATTAGTTTGGGGATTGATACAGGGCTATGGGGAGAGAGCGGGACAGTGGGATTGGTTTGGGATTGATACAGGACTATGGGAAGAGAGCGGGAGAGTGGAATTACTTTATGATTGATATAGGTCTATGAGGAGAGAGCGGGGCAGTGGGATTGGTTTTGGGATTGATACTGGGCTATGGGGAGAGAGCGGGGCAGTGGGATTAGTTTGGGATTGATACTGGGATATGGGGAGAGAGCGGGGCAGTGGGATTAGATTGGGGATTGATACTGGGCTATGGGGAGAGAGCGGGGCAGTGGGATTAGTTTGGGATTGATACTGGGCTATGGGGAGTGAGCGGGGCAGTGGGATTAGATTGGGGATTGATACAGGGCTATGGGGAGAGAGAGGAAAGTGGGATAAATTTGGGATTGAAACAGGGCTATGGGGAGTGCGGGGCATTGGGGTTATTTTGGGAATGATACAGGGCTATGGGGAGAGAGCGGGACAGTGGGATTAGTTTGGGGATTGATACAGGACTATGGGGAGAGAGCCTGACAGTGGGATTAGTTTGGGAATTGATACAGGGCTATGGGGAGACAGTGGGGCAGTGGGATTAGTTTGGGGTTTGATACAGGGCTATGGGCAGAGAGCAGGGCAGTGGGATTAGGTTGGGGATTGATACAGGATGACGGGGAGTGAGCGGGGCAGTGGGGTTAGTTTGGGATTGATACTGGGCTATGGGGAGAGAGCGGGATAGTGGGATTAGTTGGGGATAGATATAGGGCTATGGGGAGAGAGTGGGGCAGTGGGGTTAGTTTGGGATTGATACTGGGCAATGGGGAGAGAGCGGGACAATGTGATTAGTTTGGGATTGATACAGGGCTATGGAGAGAGAGTGGGGCAGTGGGATTAGTTTTGGGATTGATAAAGGCCTATGGGGAGAGAGCCGGACAGTGGGATTAGTTTGGGGAATGAGACAGGGCAATAGGGAGAGAGCGGGACAGTGGGATTAGTTTGGGGAATGATACAGGGCTATGAGGAGAGAGCGGGGCTGTGGGATCTGTTTGGGATTGATACAGGGCTATGGGGAGAGAGTGGGGCATTGAGATTAGTTTGGATTGATACAAGGCAATGGGCAGATAGCGGGACAGGGGGATTAGTTTGGGGATTGATACAGGGCTATGGGGAGAGATCGGGACAGTGGGATTACCTTGCGATTGATACAGGGCTATGTAGAGAGAGTGGTTCAATGGGATTATTCTGGGATTAATACAGGGACATGGGGAGAGAGCGGAGCAGTGGGATTAGTTTGGGATTGATACTGGGGTATGGGGAGGGAGTGGGACAGTCGGATTAGTTTGGGGATTGATGCAGGGCTATGGGGAGAGCGCAGAAAAGTGGGATTAGTTTGGGGATTGATAAACGGCAATGGAGAGAGCGGGGCAGCGGGATCAGTTTGGGATTAATACAGGGCTATGGGGAGAGAGCCGTGCAGTGGGATTAGTTTGGGCATTGATACAGGGCTATGGGGAGAGAGCGGGACAGTGGGATTAGTTTGGGGAATGAGACAGGGCTATGAGGAGAGGGGGGAGTGGAATTAGTTTGGGCATTGATACAGGGCTATGGGGAGAGAGCGGGGCAGTGGGATTAGTTTGGGGGTTGATACAGGGCTATGGGGAGAGAGCGGGACAGTGGGATTAGATGGGATTGATACAGGGCTATGGGGAAAGAGGGGGACAGTGGGATTAGATGGGATTGATACAGGGCTATGGGGAGAGAGCGGGGCAGTGGGATTATATTGGGATTGTTACAGGGCTATGGGGAGAGAGCGGGGTAGTGGGATTAGTTTGGGCATTGATACAGGGCTATTGGGAGAGAGCAGGGCTGTGGGATTAGTTTGTGATTGAGACAGGGCTATGGGGAGAGGGTGGGACAGTGGGATTAGTTTGGGGAATGAGACAGGGCTATTGGGAGAGAGCGGGACAGTGGGATTAGTTTGGGGAACGATACAGGGCTATGAGGAGAGAGCAGGGCAGTGGGATTAGTTTGGGATTGATACAGGGTTGGGGGGAGAGAGTGGGGCAGTGGGATTACTTTGGGATTGATACAGGGCTATGGGGAGAGAGTGGGTCAGTGGGATTAGTTTGGGATTGATACTGGGCTATGGGGAGAGAGCGGGGCAGTGGGATTAGTTTGGGATTGATACTGGGCAATGGGGAGAGAGCGGGGCAGTGGGATTAGTTTGGGATTGATACTGGGCTATGGGGAGAGAGCGGGGCAGTGGGATTAGATTGGGGATTGATACAGGGCTATGAGGAGAGATCGGGGCAGTGGGATTAGTTTGGGATTGATACAGGGCAATGGGGAGAGAGCGGGTCAATGGGTTTAGGTTGGGTTTGATACTCGTCTATGGGGAGAGAGCGGAACAGTGGGATTAGTTTGGGGATTGATACAGGGATATGGGGAGAGAGCGGGGCATTGGGATTAGTTTGGGATTGATACTGGGCTATGGGGAGAGCGCGGGGCAGTGGGATTAGATTGGGGATTGATACAGGGTTATGGGGAGAGATCGGGGCAGTGGGATTAGTTTGGGATTGATACAGGGCAATGAGGAGAGCAGGTCAAGGGGTTTAGGTTGGGATTGAAACAGAGCTATGGGGAGTGCGGGGCAGTGGGATTAGTTTGGGAATGATACAGGGCTATGGGCAGAGAGCGGGGCAGTGGCATTAGTTTGTGATTGATACAGGGCTATGGGGAGAGCAGGGCAGTGGGATTACTTTGGAGATTGATACAGGGCTACGAGGAGAGACTGAGGCACTGGGATTAATTTGGGGATTGATACAGGGCTATGGGGAGTGAGCGGGACAGTGGGATTAGTTTGGGGATTGATACAGGGGTATGGGGAGAGAGTGGGGCAGTGGGATTACTTTGGAGATTGATACAGGGCTTTGGGGAGAGAGCGGGACAGTGGGATTAGTTTGGGATTAGCTCTGGACTTTGGGGAGAGAGCGGGGCAGTGGGATTAGTTTGGGGATTGATACAGGGCTATGGGGAGAGAGCAGAGCAGTGGGTTTAGGTTGGGATTGATAAAGGGTTATGGGGAGAGAGCAGGAAATTGGGATAAATTTGGGATTGAAACAGGGCTATGGGAAGTGCGGGGCCGTGCGATTAGTTTGGGATTGATACTGCGCTATGGGGAGAGAGCGGGGCAGAGGGATTAGTTTGGGATTGATACTGGGGTATGGGGAGGGAGTGGGACAGTGGGATTAGTTTAGGGATTGATACAGGACAATGGGGAAAGAGCGGGGCTGTGGGAATAGTTTGGGAATGATACTGGGCTATGGGGAGAGAGCAGGAAAGTGGGATAAATTTGGGATTGAAACAGGGCTATGGGGAGTCCGGGACAGTTGGATTAGTTTGGGAATGATACAGGGCTATGGGGAGAGAGGGGGGTATTGGGATTAGTTTGGAGATTGATACAGAGCTATGGGGAGAAAGCAGGACAGTGGGATTAGTTTGGGGATTGATACAGGGCTATGGGCAGAGAGCGGGGCAGTGGGATTTGGCTGGGGATTGATACAGGGCTATGGGGAGAGAGCGGGACAGTTGGATTAGTTAGGGATTGATACAGGCTGCAAGGAGAGACTGGGGCACTGGGATTAATTTGGGGATTGATAAAGGGCGATGGGGAGTAAACGGGACAGTGTGATAAATTTGGGATTGATACAGGGCTATGGGGAGAGAGTGGGGCAGTGGGATTAGTTTGGGATTGATACAGGGCTATGGGGTGAGAGTGGGGCAGCGGGATTAGTTTGGGATTGATACAGGGATATGAGGAGAGAGCGAGGCAGTGGGATTAGTTTTGGGATTGATACAGGGATATGAGGAGAGAGCGGGGTAATGGGATTAGTTTTGGGGATTGATACAGGGCTATGGGGAGAGAGCGGGACAGTGGGATTAGTTTGGGGATTGAGACAGGGCAATGGGGAGAGATTGGGACAGTTGGATTATTTTGGGATTGATACAGGGCTATGGGGAGACAGTGGGGCAGTGGGATTAGTTTGGGGATTGATACAGGGCTATGAGGAGAGAGTGGGAGAGTGGGATTAGTTTGGGGATTGATACAGGGCAATGGGGAGAGAGCGGGGCAGTGGGATTAGTTTGGCAGTTTGATACAGGGCTATGGGGAGAGATCGGGACAGTGGGATTACCTTGGGATTGATACAGGGCTATGTAGAGAGAGTGGGTCAATGGGATTATTCTGGGATTAATACAGGGACATGGGGAGAGAGCGGAGCAGTGGGATTAGTTTGGGATTGAGACTGGGGTATGGGGAGGGAGTGGGGCAGTCGGATTTGTTTGGGGATTGATACAGGGCTATGGGGAGAGAGCAGGAAACTGGGGTAAATTTGGGATTGAAACAGGGCTATGGGTAGTGCGGGGCAGTGAGATTAGTTTGTGATTGATACAGGGCTATGGGGATAGAGCAGGAAAGTGGGAATAGTTTGGGGATTGATACAGGGCAATGGGGAGAGAGCGGGGCAGTGGCATTAGTTTGGGGATTGATACAGGGCAATGGGGAGAAAGCGGGGCAGTGGGATTAGTTTGGGATTGATACTGGGCTATGGGGAGAGAGCAGGAAAGTGGGATAAATTTGGGATTGAAACAGGGCTATGGGGAGTGCCCGCCAGTGTGTTTAGTTTGGGGATTTATACAGGGCTATGGGGAGAGCGGGGCTGTGGGATTGGTTTGGGATTGATACAGGACTATGGGTAGAGAGCGGAAGAGTGGGATTAGTTTATGATTGATATAGGTCTACGAGGAGAGAGCGGGCCAGTGGGATTGGTTTTGGGATTGATACTGGGCTATGGGGAGAGCAGGGCAGTGGGATTAGTTTGGGGATTGATACAGGGCTATGGGGAGAGAGCGGGGCAGTGGGATTAGTTTGGGGATTGATACAGGGCTATGGGGAGAGCGGGACAGTGGGATTAGTTTGGGGATTGATACAGGGCTATGGGGAGAGCGGGACAGTGGGATTAGTTTGGGGTTGATACAGGGCTATGGGGAGAGAGCGGGACAGTGGGATTGGTTTGGGATTGATACAATGCTATGGGGAGAGAGCGGGAGAGTGGGATTAGATTGGTATTGACACATGGCTATGGGGAGGGAGTGGGGCAGTGGCACTAGTTTGGGGATTGATACAGGGCTATGAGGTGAGAGTGGGGCAGTGGGATTAGTTTGGGATTGATACAGGGCTATGGGCAGAGAGTGGGGCAGTGGGATTAGTTTGGGATTGATACAGGGCTATGGGGTGAGAGCGCGGCAGTGGTATTGATTTGGGATTGAACAGGAATTTGGGGAGAGAGCCGGGCAGTGGGATTAGTTTGGGGATTGATACAGGGCTATGGAGAGTGAGCGGGACAGTGGGATTAGTTTGGGGATTGATACAGGGCTATGGGCAGAGAGAGGGGCAGTGGGATTAGGTTGGGGATTGATACAGGGCTATGGGGAGAGCGTGGGGCAGTGGGATTAGTTTGGGATTGATACAGGGCTACAATAAGAGACCGCGGCACTGGGATTAATTTGGGGATTGATACAGGGCTATGGTGAGTGAGCGGGACAGTGGGATAAGTTTGGGATTGATACAGAGCAATGGGGAGAGAGCGGGGAAGTGGGATTTGTTTGGAATTGTTACAGGTCAATGTGGAGAGCGGGGCAGTGGGATTAATTTGGGGATTGATACAGGGCTATGGGGAGAGCGGGGCTGTGGGATTTCTTTGGGGATTGATACAGGGCTATGAGGAGAGAGCGGGGCAGTGGGATTGGTTTTGGGATTGATACTGGGCTATGGGGAGAGAACAGGGCAGTGGGATTAGTTTGGGGATTGACACAGGACTATGGCGGAGATCAGGGCAGTGGGATTAGTTTGGGGATTGATACAGGGCTATGGGGAGAGCGGTGCAGTGGGATTAGTTGGGATTGATACAGGGCTATGGGGAGAGAGTGGTGCAGTGGGATTAGTTGGGATTGATACAGGGCTATGGGGAGAGAGTGGGGCAGTGGGATAAATTTGGATTAATATAGGGCTATGTGGAGAGTGCGGGTCGGTTGGATTTATTTGTTATTGATACAGGGCTATGAGGAGTGAGCGGGGCATTGGGATTAGTTTGTGGATTGATACAGGGCTATGGGGAGAGAGCGGGGCAGTGGGATTAGTTTGGGATTGATACTGGGCTATGGGGAGAGATCGGGCCAGCGGGATTAGTTTGGGATTGATACAGGGCAATGGGGAGAGAGCGGGTCAAGTGGTTTAGGTTGGGATTGAAACAGGGCTATGGGGAGTGCGTGGCTGTGGGATTAGTTTGGGAATGATACTGGGCTATGGGGAGAGAGCGGGACAGTGGGATTAGTTTGGGGATTGATACAGGGCTATGGGGAGAGAGTGGGGTAATGGGATTAGTTAGGAGATTGATACAGGGCTATGGGCAGAGAGCGGGGCAGTGGGATTAGGTTGGGGATTGATACTGGGCTATGGGGAGAGAATGGGACAGTGGGTTTAGTTTGGGGTTGGCACAGGACTATGGTGAGAGAGCGGGGCAGTGGGATTAGTTTGGGGATTGATACAGGGCTATGGGGAGAGAGCGGAGCAGTGGGTTTAGGTTGGGATAGATAAAGGGCTATGGGTAGAGAGCAGGAAATTGGGATAAATTGGGAATTGAAACAGGGCTATGGGAAGTGCGGCGCCGTGGGATTAGTTTGGGATTGATACAATGCTATGGAGAGAGAGCGGGGGAGTGGGATTAGATTGGTATTGACACATGGTTATGGGGAGAGAGTGGGGCAGTGGCACTAGTTTGGGATTGATACAGGGCTATGGGGAGAGAGTGGGGCAGTGGGATTAGTTTGGGATTGATACAGGGCTATGGGGAGAGAGTGGGGCAGTGGGATTAGTTTGGGATTGATACAGGGCTATGGGGTGAGAGCGCGGCAGGGGTATTGGTTTGGGATTGAACAGGGCTATGGGGAGAGAGCCGGGCAGTAGGATTAGTTTGGGTATTGATACAGGGCTATGGGGAGTGAGCGGGACAGTGCGATTAGTTTGGGGATTGATACAGGGCTATGGGGAGAGAATGGGGCAGTGGGATTAGTTTGGGGATTGATACAGGGCTATGGGCAGAGAGCGGGGCAGTGGGATTAGGTTGGGGATTGATATAGGGTTATGGTGAGAGCGTGGGGCAGTGGGATTAGTTTGGGATTGATACAGGGCTACGATAAGAGACTGGGGCACTGGGATTAATTTGGGGATTGATACAGGGCTATGGTGAGTGAGCGGGACAGTGGGATAAATTTGGGATTGATACAGGGCTATGGGGAGAGAGCGGGGCAGTGGGATTAGTTTGGGGATTGACACAGGACTATGGCGGAGAGCAGGGCAGTGGGATGAGTTTGGGGACTCATACAGGGCTATGGGGAGAGCGGGACAGTGGGATTAGTTTGGGGTTGATACAGGGCTATGGGGAGAGAGCGAGGCAGTGGGATTAGTTTGGGGATTGATACAGGGTCATGGGGAGAGAGCGGGACAGTGGGATTGGTTTGGGATTGATACAATGCTATGGGGAGAGAGCGGGAGAGTGGGATTAGATTGGTATTGACACATGGCTATGGGGAGGGAGTGGGGCAGTGGCACTAGTTTGGGATTGATACAGGGCTATGGGGTGAGAGCGCGGCAGTGGTATTGGTTTGGGATTGAACAGGGCTATGGGCAGAGAGTGGGGCAGTGGGATTAGTTTGGGATTGAACAGGAATATGGGGAGAGAGCCGGGCAGTGGGATTAGTTTGAGGATTGATACAGGGCTATGGGGAGTGAGCGGGACAGTGGGATTAGTTTGGGGATTGATACAGGGCTATGGGCAGAGAGAGGGGCAGTGGGATTAGGTTGGGGATTGATACAGGGCTATGGGGAGAGCGTGGGGCAGTGGGATTAGTTTGGGATTGATACAGGGCTACAATAAGAGACCGCGGCACTGGGATTAATTTGGGGATTGATACAGGGCTATGGTGAGTGAGCGGGACAGTGGGATAAGTTTGGGGATTGATACAGGGCTATGGGGAGAGAGCGAGGCAGTGGGATTAGTTTGGGGATTGATACAGGGTGACGGGGAGAGAGTGGGGCAGTGGGATTTGTTTCGGATTGACACAGGGCTACGGGGAGAGAGCGGGACAGTGGGATTAGTTTCGGATTGATACAGGGTGACGGGGAGAGAGTGGGACAGTGGGATTTGTTTCGGATTGACACAGGGCTACGGGGAGAGAGCGGGACAGTGGGATTAATTTGGGGTTGACACAGGGCTATGGGAAGAGAGCGGGGCAGTGGGATTAGTTTGGGATTGACACAGGGCTATGGGAAGAGAGCGGGGCAGTGGGATTAGTTTGGGATTGACACAGGGCTATGGGGAGAGATAGTGGGACAGTGGGATTAGTTTGGGGATTGATACAGGGCTATGGGGAGAGCGCGGGGCAGTGGGATTAGTTTGGGGATTGATATAGGGTTATGGGGAGAGAGCGGGACAGTGGGATTAGTCTGGGGTTGATACAGGGTTATGAAGAGAGTGGGACAGTGGGATTAGTTTGGGGATTTATACTGGGCTAAGGGGAAAGAGCGGGACAGTGGGAATGAAACTGGGCTATGGGGAGAGAGCGGGACAGTGGGATTAGTTTGGGATTGATACAGGGCTATGGGGAGAGAGCGGGGCAGTGGGATTAGTTTGGGATTGATACAGGGCAATGTGGAGAGAGCGGGGCAGTGGGATTCGTTTGGGGATTGATACTCGGCTATGGGGAAAGAGCGGGATAGTGGGATTAGTTTGGGGATTGATACAGGGCTATGGGGAGAGAGTGGGTCAGTGGGATTAAAACTGGACAATGGGGAGAGAGCTGGACAGTTGGATTAGATTGCGATTAATACGGGGCTCTGGGGCGTGAGCGGGGTAGTGGGATTAGTTTGGGGATTGATACAGGGCTATGGGGAGAGAGCGGGGCAGTGGGATTATTATCGGATTGATACAGGGCTATGGGGAGAGAGCGGGGCAGTGGGGTTAGTTTATGGATTGATAGAGGGCTATGGGGAGAGCGGGGCAGTGGGATTAGTTTGGGATTTATACAGGGACATGGGGAGAGATCAGGGCTGTGGGATTAGTTTGGGGATTGATACAGGTCTATGGGGAGAGACCGGGGAAGTGGGATTAGTTTGGGATTGATACAGGGCCATGGGGAGAGAGCGGGACAGTGGGATTAGTTTGGGATTGATACAGGGCTATGGGGAGCGACCGGGGCAGTGGGATTAGTTTGGAGATTGATACTGTGCTATGGGGAGAGAGCGGTACAGTGGGATTTATTTGGGATTGATACAGGGCTATGGGGAGTGAGCGGGACAGTGGGATTAGTTTGGGATTGATACAGGGCTACGGGGAGAGAGTGGGACAGTGGGATCAGTTTGGAGATTGATACAGGGCTACGGGGAGAGAGTGGGACAGTGGGATTAGTTTTGGGATTGATACAGGGCTATGGGGAGAGAGCGGTACAGTGGGATTTATTTGGGATTGATACAGGTCTATGGGGAGCGTCCGGGGCAGTGGGATTAGTTTGCGATTAGTGCAGGGCTATGGGGAGAGACCGTGGCAGTGGGATTAGTTTGGGGATTGATACATGTCTATGGGGAGAGAGCGGGGCAGTGGGATTAGTCTGTGATTGATACAGGGCCATGGCGAGAGAGCGGGGCATTGGGATTAGTGTGTGAATTGATACAGGGCTATGGGGAGAGAGCGGGGCAGTGGGTTTAGTTGGTGATTGGTACAGGGCTATGGGGAGAGAGCGGGACAGTGGGATTAGTTTGGGATTGATACAGGGCTACGGGGAGAAAGCGGGGCAGTGGGATTAGTTTGGGGATTGATACTGGGCCATGGGGAGAGAGTGGGGCAGTGGGATTACATTCGGATTGATACAGGGGTATGGGTAGAGGCGGGGCAGTGGGATTAGTTTGGGATTGATACAGGGCTATGGGGAGAGAGCGGGGCAGTGGGATTAGTTTGGGATTGATACAGGGCTATGGGGAGAGAGTGGGGCAGTGGGATTAGTTTGGGATTGATACAGGGCTATGGGGAGAGAGTGGGGCAGTGGGATTAGTTTGGGGATTGATACAGGGCTATGGGGAGAGAGCGGGGCAGTGGGATTAGTTTGGGATTGATACAGGGCTATGGGGAGAGAGTGGGGCAGTGGGATTAGTTTGGGGATTGATACAGGGCTATGGGGACAGAGCGGGGCAGTTGGATTAGTTTGGGATTGATACAGGGCTATGGGGAGAGAGCGGGACAGTGGGATTAGTTTGGGGATTGATACAGGGCCATGGGGAGATAGCGGGACAGTGGGATTAGTTTGGGATTGATACAGGGCAACGGGGAGAGACCGGGGCAGTGGGATTAGTTTGGAGATTGAAACTGGGCTATGGGGAGAGAGCGGTACAGTGGGATTTATTTGGGATTGATACAGGGCTATGGGGAGTGAGCGGGACAGTGGGATTAGTTTGGGATTGGTACAGGGCTGTGGGGAGAGAGTGGGGCAGTCGGATTAGCTTGGGATTGGTACAGAGCTATGGGGAGAGAGTGGGGTAGTGGGATTAGTTTGTGGATTGATACAGGGTTATGTGGAGCGAGTAGGCCCATTGGGATCTGTTTGGAGATTGATACAGGGCTATGGGGAGAGAGCGGGGCAGTGGGATTAGTTTGGGAATGATACAGGGCTATGGGGAGAGAACGGGACAGTGGGATTAGTTTGGGATTGATACAGGGCTATGGGGAGAGAGCGGGGCAGTGGGATTAGTTTGGGGAATGATAGAGGGCTATGGGAAAGAGCGGGACAAAGGGATTAGTTTATGGATTGATACTGGGCTATGGGGAGAGAGCGGGGCAGTGGGATTAGTCTGTGATTGATACAGGGCTATGGGTAGAGGCAGGGCAGTGGGATTAGTTTGGGATCGAAAGAGCGCAATGGGGAGTGAGAGGGACAGTGGGATTAGTTTGGGGATTGATACAGGGCTACGGGGAGAGAGCGGGGCAGTGGGATTAGTTTGGGATTGATACACGGCTATGGGGAGAAGCCGGGGACAGTGGGATTAGTTTGGGGATTGATACAGGGCTATGGGCAGAGAGTGGGGCTGTGGGATTAGTGTGGGATTGATACAGGGCTATGGGGAGAGAGCGGGACAGTGGGATTAGTTTGGGGATTGATACAGGGCTATGGGGAGAGAGGGTCAGTGGGGTTAGTGTGGGGATTGATACAGGGCAATGGGGAGAGAGTGGGGTAGTGGGATTAGTTTGGGTATTGATACAGGGCTATGGGGAGAGAGTGGGGTAGTGGGATTAGTTTGGAATTGATACAGGGCTATGGGGAGAGAGCGGGGCAGTGGGATTAGTTTGGGATTGATACAGGGCTATGGGGAGAGAGCGGGACAGTGGGATTAGTTTGGGATTGATACAGGGCTATGGGGAGAGAACGGGACACTGGGATTAGTTTGGGATTGATACAGGGCAATGGGGAGAGAGCGGGGCAGTGGGATTAGTTTGGGATTGATACAGGGCAATGGGGAGAGAGTGGGACAGTGGGATTGGTTCGGGGATTGATACAGGGCTATGGGGAGAGAGCGGAGCAGTGGGATTAGTTTGGGGATTGATACAGGGCTATGGGGATAGATCAGGGCAGTGAGGTTAGTTTGGGATTGATACTGGGCTATGGGGAGAGAGTGGCGCAGTGGGATTAGTTTGGGGATTGATACAGGGCTATGGGGTGAGTCCGGGAAAGGAGATTAGTTTGGGGATTGATACTGGGCTATGGGGAGAGAGCGGGACAGTGGGATTAGTTTGGGATTGATACAGGGCTATTGGGAGAGAGTGGGACAGTGGGATTAGTTTGGGGTGGAAACAGGGCTATGGGGAGAGAGCGGGACAGTGGGATAAGTTTGGGGTTGATACAGGGCTATGAAGAGAGTGGGACAGTGGGATTAGTTTGGGGATTGATACTGGGCTATGGGGAAAGAGCGGGACAGTGGGAATGAAACTGGGCTATGGGGAGAGAGCGGGACAGTGGGATTTGTTTGGGATTGATACAGGGCTATGGGGAGAGAGCGGGGCAGTGGGATTTGTTTGGGATTGATACAGGGCTATGGGGAGAGAGCGGGGCAGTGGGATTAGTTTTGGGATTGATATTGGGCCATGGGGAGAGAGCGGGGCAGTGGGATTAGTTTTGGGATTGATACTGGGCTATGGGGAGAGAGTGGGGCAGTGGGATTACTTTGGGATAGATACAGGGGTATGGGTAGAGGCAGGGCAGTGGGATTAGTTTGGGATTGATACACGGCTATGGGGAGAAGCCGGGGACAGTGGGATTAGTTTGGGGATTGATACAGGGCTATGGGGAGAGAGCGGGGCAGTGGGATTAGTTTGGGATTGATAGAGGGCTATGGGGATAGAGCGGGACAGTGGGATTAGTTTGGGATTGATACAGGGCTATGGGGAGAGAACACGGCAGTGGGATTAGTTTGGGGATTGGTGCTGGGTATGGGGAGAGAGCGGGACAGTAGGATTAGTTTGGCGATTGGTAAAGGGCAATGGGGAGTGAGTGGGACAGAGGGATTAGTTTGGGAATTGATACAGGGCTGTGGGGAGAGAGTGGGGCTGTGGGATTAGTTTGGGATTGATACAGGGCCATGGGGAGAGAGTGGGGCAGTGGGATTAGTTTGGGGATAGATACAGGGCTATGTGGAGAGAGTGGGACCATGGGATTAGTTTGGGGATAGATACAGGGCTATGTGGAGAGAGTGGGAAAATGGGATAAGTTTGGGGATTGATACAGGGCTATGGGGAGAGAGTGGGACGATGGAATTAGTTTGGGATTGATACAGGACAATGGGGAGAGAGCGGGGCAGTGGGATTAGTTTCGGATTGATACAGGGCTATGGGGAGAGAGCGGGACAGCGGGATTAGTTTGGGGATTGATAGAGGGCTATCGGGAGAGAGCGGGACAGTGGGATTAGTTTGGGGATTGATACAGGGCTATGGGGATAGAGCGGGACAGTGGGATTAGTTTGGGATTGATACAGGGATATGGGGAGAGAGCGGGACAGTGGGATTAGTTTCGGATTGATACAGGGCTATGGGGAGAGAGCGGGACAGTGGGATTAGTTTGGGGATTGATAGAGGGCTATCGGGAGAGAGCGGGACAGTGGGATTAGTTTGGGGATTGATACAGGGCTATGGGGATAGAGCGGGACAGTGGGATTAGTTTGGGATTGATACAGGGATATGGGGAGAGAGCGGGAAAGTGGGATTAGTTTCGGATTGATACAGGGCTATGGGGAGAGAGCGGGACAGTGGGATTAGTTTGGGGATTGAGACTGGGCTATGGGGAGAGAGCGGGACAGTGGGATTACTTTTGTATTGATACAGGGCTATGGGGAGAGAGCGGGACAGTGGGAATATTTTGGGATTGATATAGGACAATGGGGAGCGAGCGCGGCAGTGGGATTAGTTTGGGATTGATAAAGGGCAATGGGGAGAGAGTGGGACAGCGGGATTAGTTTCAAATTGATATAGGACAATGGGGAGAGAGCAGGGCACTGGGATTAGTTTGGGGTTGATACAGGGCTATGGGGAGAGAGTGGGAGAGCGGGATTAGTTTGGGGATTGATACAGGGCAATGGGGAGAGTGCGGGACAGTGGGATTAGTTTGGGGATTGATACAGGGTTATGGGGAGAGAGAGGGGCAGTGGGATTAGTTTGGGATTGATACAGGGCTATGGGGAGAGAGCGGGACAGAGGGCTTAGTTTGCTGATTGATGCTGGGCTATGGGGAGAGAGCGGGGCAGTGGGATTAGTTTGGGGATTGATACTGGTTTATGGGGAGAGAGCGGGGCAGTGGGATTAGTTTGGGGATTGATACATGGCTATCGGGAGAGAGGGACGATGGAATTAGTTTTGGGATTCATACAGGACAATGGGGAGAGAGCGGGGCAGTGGGATTAGTTTGATATTGATACAGGGCTATGGAGAGATATCGGGGCAATGGGATTAGTTTCGGATTGATACAGGGCTATGGGGAGAGAGTGGGACAGCGGGATTAGTTTCAGATTGATATAGGACAATGGGGAGAGAGCAGGGCACTGGGATTAGTTTGGGGTTGATACAGGGCTATGGGGAGAGAGTGGGAGAGCGGGATTAGTTTGGGGATTGATACAGGGCAATGGGGAGAGTGCGGGACAGTGGGATTAGTTTCGGATTGATACATGGCTATGGGGAGAGAGCGGGACAGTGGGATTAGTTTGGGGATTGATACAGGGTTATGGGGAGAGAGAGGGGCAGTGGGATTAGTTTGGGATTGATACAGGGCTATGGGGAGAGAGCGGGGCAGTGGGATTAATTTGGGGATTGATACAGGGCTATGGGGAGAGAGTGGGGCATTGGGATTAGTTTCAGATTGATACAGGGCTATGGGGAGCGAGTGCGACAGTGGGATTAGTTGGGGATTCATACAGGGCTATGGGGATAGAACGGGACAGTGTGATTAGTTTGGGATTGATACAGGGCTATGGGGAGAGAGCGGGACAGTGGGATTGGTTTGGGGATTGATACAGGGCTATGGGGAGAGAGTGGGACAGTGGGATTGGTTTGGGGATTGATACAGGGCTATGGGGAGCGAGTGGGACAGCGGGATTATTTCAGATTGATACAGGGCTATGGGGAGAGAGCGGGGCTTTGGGATTAGTTTGGGGATTGATACTGGGCTATGGGGAGAGAGCGGGACATTGGGATTATTTTGGATTGATATAGGGCTATGGGGAGTGAGCGCGGTGGTGGGATTAGTTTGGGATTGATACAGGGATATGAGGAGAGAGCTAGACAGCGGGATTAGTTTGGGGATTGATACAGGGCTATGGGGAGAGAGTGGGACAGCGGGATTAGTTTGGGGATTGAAACAGGGCTGTGGGGAGAGAGCGGAGTATTGAGATTGATACTGGGCTATGGGGAGAGTGTGGGCCAGTGGGATTAATTGGGGATTGATACAAGGCTATGTGGAGAGAGCGGGACAGTGGGATTAGTTTCGGATTGATACATGGCTATGGGGAGAGAGCGGGACAGCGGGATTAGTATGGGATTGATACACGGCTATCGGGAAAGAAAACGGCAGTGGGATTAGTTTAGGATTGTTTCAGGGCTATGGGGAGAGAGCGGGACAGTGGGATTAGTTTGGGGATTGATACAGGGCTATGGGGAGAGAGCGGGACAGTGGGATTAGTTTGGGGATTGATACAGGGATATGGGGAGAGAGCGGGGCAGTGGGATTAGTTTGGGCATTGATACTGTTTCATGGGGAGAGAGCGGGGCAGTGGGATTAGTTTGGGGTTGATACAGGGCTATGGGGAGGGAGCGGGGACAGTGGTATTAGTTTGGGATTAATACTGGGCTTTGGGGTGAGAGCGGGGCAGTGGGATCAGTTTCAGATTGATACAGGGCTATGGAGATAGAGCGGGACAGTGGGATTATTTTGGGATTGATACAGGGCTATGGGGAGAGAGCGGGACAGTGGGATTAGATTGGCATTGATACAGGGATATGAGGAGAGAGCGGGACAGTGGGATTAGTTTACCATTGATACACGGCTATGGTGAGAGAACACGGCAGTGGGATTAGTTTGGGATTGATAGAGGGCTATGGGGATAGAGGGGGACAGTGGGATTAGTTTGGGATTGATACACGGCTATGGGGAGAGAGCGGGACAGTGGGATTGGTTTGGGGATTGATACTGGGCGATGTGGAGAGAGCGGGGCAGTGGGATTAGTTTGGGGATTGAGACTGGGTATTGGGGAGAGAGCGGGGCAGTGGGAATACTTTGGGATTGATATAGGACTATGGTGAGCGAGCGCGGCAGTGGGATTAGTTTGGGATTGATACAGGGCTAGGGGGAGAGAGCAGGTCAGTGGGATTAGTTTGGGATTGATACAGGGCTATGGGGAGAGAGTGGGACAGCGGGATTGGTTTCAGATTGATACAGGGCTATGGGGAGAGAGCGGGGCTTTGGGATTAGTTCGGGGATTGATACTGGGCAATGGGGAGAGAGCGGGACATTGGGATTATTTTGGTATTGATATAGGGCTATGGGGTGTGAGCGCGGTGGTGGGATTAGTTTGGTATTGATACAGGGCTGTGGGGAGACCGGGACAGTGGCATTAGTTTGGGGTTGATACAGGGTTCTAGGGAGAGAGCGGGACAGTGGCATTAGTTTGGGGATGATACAGGGCTGTGGGGAGAGAGTGGGAAGCGAGATTAGTTTGGGGATTGAAACAGGAAGATGGGGAGAGAGTGGGACAGCGGGATTAGTTTGAGGATTGATTAAGGGCTATGGGGAGAGAGCGGGACATGGGATTGGTTTGGGGATTGATACTGGGCGATGTGGAGAGAGCGGGGCAGTGGGATTAGTTTTGGGATTGAGACTGGGTATTGGGGAGAGAGCGGGGCAATGGGAATACATGGGATTGGTTTGGGGATTGATACAGGGCTATGAGGAGAGGGCGGGGCAGTAGGATTAGTTTGGGGATTGATACAGGGCTATGTGGAGAGAGCGGGACATGGGATTGGTTTGGGGATTGATACAGGGCTATGAGGAGAGAGAGGGGCAGTGGGATTAGTTTGGGGATTGATACAGGACTATGGAGAGAGCAGGACAGTGGGATTTGTTTGGGGATTGATACTGGGCTATGGGGTGAGAGCGGGGCTGTGGGATTAGTTTGGTGATTGAAACAGGGCTATGGGGAGAGAGCGGGACATTGGGATTAGTTTGGGATTGACACAGGGCTATGGGGAGAGCGGGGCAGTGGGATTAGTTTGGGATTGACACAGGGCTATGGGGAGAGAGCGGGGCAGTGGGCTTAGTTTGCTGATTGATACTGGGCTATGGGGAGAGAGCGGGGCAGTGGGATTAGTTTGGGGATTGGTGCTGGTTAAGGGGAGAGAGCGGGACAGTAGGATTAGTTTGGCGAATGGTAAAGGGCGATGGGGAGTGAGCGGGACAGAGGGATTAGTTTGGGGATTGATACAGGGCTGTGGGGAGAGAGTGGGTCTGTGGGATTAGTTTGGGGATTGATACAGGGCAATGGGGAGAGAGCGGGGCAGTGGGATTAGTTTGATATTGATACAGGGGTATGGAGAGACATCGGGGCAGTGGGATTAGTTTCGGATTGACACAGGGCTATGGGGAGAGAGTGGGGCAGTGGGATTAGTTTGGGATTGATACTGGGCTATGGGGAGAGAGTGGGACAGCGGGATTGGTTTCAGATTGATACAGGGCTATGGGGAGAGAGCGGGGCTTTGGGATTAGTTCGGGGATTGATACTGGGCAATGGGGAGAGAGCGGGACATTGGGATTATTTTGGTATTGATATAGGGCTATGGGGTGTGAGCGCGGTGGTGGGATTAGTTTGGTATTGATACAGGGCTGTGGGGAGACCGGGACAGTGGCATTAGTTTGGGGTTGATACAGGGTTCTAGGGAGAGAGCGGGACAGTGGCATTAGTTTGGGGATGATACAGGGCTGTGGGGAGAGAGTGGGAAGCGAGATTAGTTTGGGGATTGAAACAGGAAGATGGGGAGAGAGTGGGACAGCGGGATTAGTTTGAGGATTGATTAAGGGCTATGGGGAGAGAGCGGGACATGGGATTGGTTTGGGGATTGATACTGGGCGATGTGGAGAGAGCGGGGCAGTGGGATTAGTTTTGGGATTGAGACTGGGTATTGGGGAGAGAGCGGGGCAATGGGAATACATGGGATTGGTTTGGGGATTGATACAGGGCTATGAGGAGAGGGCGGGGCAGTAGGATTAGTTTGGGGATTGATACAGGGCTATGTGGAGAGAGCGGGACATGGGATTGGTTTGGGGATTGATACAGGGCTATGAGGAGAGAGAGGGGCAGTGGGATTAGTTTGGGGATTGATACAGGACTATGGAGAGAGCAGGACAGTGGGATTTGTTTGGGGATTGATACTGGGCTATGGGGTGAGAGCGGGGCTGTGGGATTAGTTTGGTGATTGAAACAGGGCTATGGGGAGAGAGCGGGACATTGGGATTAGTTTGGGATTGACACAGGGCTATGGGGAGAGCGGGGCAGTGGGATTAGTTTGGGATTGACACAGGGCTATGGGGAGAGAGCGGGGCAGTGGGCTTAGTTTGCTGATTGATACTGGGCTATGGGGAGAGAGCGGGGCAGTGGGATTAGTTTGGGGATTGGTGCTGGTTAAGGGGAGAGAGCGGGACAGTAGGATTAGTTTGGCGAATGGTAAAGGGCGATGGGGAGTGAGCGGGACAGAGGGATTAGTTTGGGGATTGATACAGGGCTGTGGGGAGAGAGTGGGTCTGTGGGATTAGTTTGGGGATTGATACAGGGCAATGGGGAGAGAGCGGGGCAGTGGGATTAGTTTGATATTGATACAGGGGTATGGAGAGACATCGGGGCAGTGGGATTAGTTTCGGATTGACACAGGGCTATGGGGAGAGAGTGGGGCAGTGGGATTAGTTTGGGATTGATACTGGGCTATGGGGAGAGAGCGTGACAGTGGGATTAGTTGGGGACTGATACAGGGCTATGGGGAGAGAGCGGGGACAGTGGTATTAGTTTGGGATTAATACTGGGCTTTGGGGAGAGAGCGGGGCAGTGGGATTAGTTTGGGGATTGATACAGGGCTATGGAGAGAGCGGGGCTGTGGGATTTCTTTGGGGATTGATACAGGGCTATGAGGAGAGAGCGGGGCAGTGGGATTGGTTTTGGGATTGATACTGGGCTATGGGGAGAGAACAGGGCAGTGGGATTAGTTTGGGGATTGATAGAGGGCTATCGGGAGAGAGCGGGACAGTGGGATTAGTTTGGGGATTGATACAGGGCTATGGGGATAGAGCGGGACAGTGGGATTAGTTTGGGATTGATACAGGGATATGGGGAGAGAGCGGGACAGTGGGATTAGTTTCGGATTGATACAGGGCTATGGGGAGAGAGCGGGACAGTGGGATTAGTTTGGGGATTGATAGAGGGCTATCGGGAGAGAGCGGGACAGTGGGATTAGTTTGGGGATTGATACAGGGCTATGGGGATAGAGCGGGACAGTGGGATTAGTTTGGGATTGATACAGGGATATGGGGAGAGAGCGGGAAAGTGGGATTAGTTTCGGATTGATACAGGGCTATGGGGAGAGAGCGGGACAGTGGGATTAGTTTGGGGATTGAGACTGGGCTATGGGGAGAGAGCGGGACAGTGGGAATATTTTGGGATTGATATAGGACAATGGGGAGCGAGCGCGGCAGTGGGATTAGTTTGGGATTGATAAAGGGCTATGGGGAGAGAGTGGGACAGCGGGATTAGTTTCAAATTGATATAGGACAATGGGGAGAGAGCAGGGCACTGGGATTAGTTTGGGGTTGATACAGGGCTATGGGGAGAGAGTGGGAGAGCGGGATTAGTTTGGGGATTGATACAGGGCAATGGGGAGAGTGCGGGACAGTGGGATTAGTTTGGGGATTGATACAGGGTTATGGGGAGAGAGAGGGGCAGTGGGATTAGTTTGGGATTGATACAGGGCTATGGGGAGAGAGCGGGACAGAGGGCTTAGTTTGCTGATTGATGCTGGGCTATGGGGAGAGAGCGGGGCAGTGGGATTAGTTTGGGGATTGATACTGGTTTATGGGGAGAGAGCGGGGCAGTGGGATTAGTTTGGGGATTGATACATGGCTATCGGGAGAGAGGGACGATGGAATTAGTTTTGGGATTCATACAGGACAATGGGGAGAGAGCGGGGCAGTGGGATTAGTTTGATATTGATACAGGGCTATGGAGAGATATCGGGGCAATGGGATTAGTTTCGGATTGATACAGGGCTATGGGGAGAGAGTGGGACAGCGGGATTAGTTTCAGATTGATATAGGACAATGGGGAGAGAGCAGGGCACTGGGATTAGTTTGGGGTTGATACAGGGCTATGGGGAGAGAGTGGGAGAGCGGGATTAGTTTGGGGATTGATACAGGGCAATGGGGAGAGTGCGGGACAGTGGGATTAGTTTCGGATTGATACATGGCTATGGGGAGAGAGCGGGACAGTGGGATTAGTTTGGGGATTGATACAGGGTTATGGGGAGAGAGAGGGGCAGTGGGATTAGTTTGGGATTGATACAGGGCTATGGGGAGAGAGCGGGGCAGTGGGATTAATTTGGGGATTGATACAGGGCTATGGGGAGAGAGTGGGGCATTGGGATTAGTTTCAGATTGATACAGGGCTATGGGGAGCGAGTGCGACAGTGGGATTAGTTGGGGATTCATACAGGGCTATGGGGATAGAACGGGACAGTGTGATTAGTTTGGGATTGATACAGGGCTATGGGGAGAGAGCGGGACAGTGGGATTGGTTTGGGGATTGATACAGGGCTATGGGGAGAGAGTGGGACAGTGGGATTGGTTTGGGGATTGATACAGGGCTATGGGGAGCGAGTGGGACAGCGGGATTATTTCAGATTGATACAGGGCTATGGGGAGAGAGCGGGGCTTTGGGATTAGTTTGGGGATTGATACTGGGCTATGGGGAGAGAGCGGGACATTGGGATTATTTTGGATTGATATAGGGCTATGGGGAGTGAGCGCGGTGGTGGGATTAGTTTGGGATTGATACAGGGATATGAGGAGAGAGCTAGACAGCGGGATTAGTTTGGGGATTGATACAGGGCTATGGGGAGAGAGTGGGACAGCGGGATTAGTTTGGGGATTGAAACAGGGCTGTGGGGAGAGAGCGGAGTATTGAGATTGATACTGGGCTATGGGGAGAGTGTGGGCCAGTGGGATTAATTGGGGATTGATACAAGGCTATGTGGAGAGAGCGGGACAGTGGGATTAGTTTCGGATTGATACATGGCTATGGGGAGAGAGCGGGACAGCGGGATTAGTATGGGATTGATACACGGCTATCGGGAAAGAAAACGGCAGTGGGATTAGTTTAGGATTGTTTCAGGGCTATGGGGAGAGAGCGGGACAGTGGGATTAGTTTGGGGATTGATACAGGGCTATGGGGAGAGAGCGGGACAGTGGGATTAGTTTGGGGATTGATACAGGGATATGGGGAGAGAGCGGGGCAGTGGGATTAGTTTGGGCATTGATACTGTTTCATGGGGAGAGAGCGGGGCAGTGGGATTAGTTTGGGGTTGATACAGGGCTATGGGGAGGGAGCGGGGACAGTGGTATTAGTTTGGGATTAATACTGGGCTTTGGGGTGAGAGCGGGGCAGTGGGATCAGTTTCAGATTGATACAGGGCTATGGAGATAGAGCGGGACAGTGGGATTATTTTGGGATTGATACAGGGCTATGGGGAGAGAGCGGGACAGTGGGATTAGATTGGCATTGATACAGGGATATGAGGAGAGAGCGGGACAGTGGGATTAGTTTACCATTGATACACGGCTATGGTGAGAGAACACGGCAGTGGGATTAGTTTGGGATTGATAGAGGGCTATGGGGATAGAGGGGGACAGTGGGATTAGTTTGGGATTGATACACGGCTATGGGGAGAGAGCGGGACAGTGGGATTGGTTTGGGGATTGATACTGGGCGATGTGGAGAGAGCGGGGCAGTGGGATTAGTTTGGGGATTGAGACTGGGTATTGGGGAGAGAGCGGGGCAGTGGGAATACTTTGGGATTGATATAGGACTATGGTGAGCGAGCGCGGCAGTGGGATTAGTTTGGGATTGATACAGGGCTAGGGGGAGAGAGCAGGTCAGTGGGATTAGTTTGGGATTGATACAGGGCTATGGGGAGAGAGTGGGACAGCGGGATTGGTTTCAGATTGATACAGGGCTATGGGGAGAGAGCGGGGCTTTGGGATTAGTTCGGGGATTGATACTGGGCAATGGGGAGAGAGCGGGACATTGGGATTATTTTGGTATTGATATAGGGCTATGGGGTGTGAGCGCGGTGGTGGGATTAGTTTGGTATTGATACAGGGCTGTGGGGAGACCGGGACAGTGGCATTAGTTTGGGGTTGATACAGGGTTCTAGGGAGAGAGCGGGACAGTGGCATTAGTTTGGGGATGATACAGGGCTGTGGGGAGAGAGTGGGAAGCGAGATTAGTTTGGGGATTGAAACAGGAAGATGGGGAGAGAGTGGGACAGCGGGATTAGTTTGAGGATTGATTAAGGGCTATGGGGAGAGAGCGGGACATGGGATTGGTTTGGGGATTGATACTGGGCGATGTGGAGAGAGCGGGGCAGTGGGATTAGTTTTGGGATTGAGACTGGGTATTGGGGAGAGAGCGGGGCAATGGGAATACATGGGATTGGTTTGGGGATTGATACAGGGCTATGAGGAGAGGGCGGGGCAGTAGGATTAGTTTGGGGATTGATACAGGGCTATGTGGAGAGAGCGGGACATGGGATTGGTTTGGGGATTGATACAGGGCTATGAGGAGAGAGAGGGGCAGTGGGATTAGTTTGGGGATTGATACAGGACTATGGAGAGAGCAGGACAGTGGGATTTGTTTGGGGATTGATACTGGGCTATGGGGTGAGAGCGGGGCTGTGGGATTAGTTTGGTGATTGAAACAGGGCTATGGGGAGAGAGCGGGACATTGGGATTAGTTTGGGATTGACACAGGGCTATGGGGAGAGCGGGGCAGTGGGATTAGTTTGGGATTGACACAGGGCTATGGGGAGAGAGCGGGGCAGTGGGCTTAGTTTGCTGATTGATACTGGGCTATGGGGAGAGAGCGGGGCAGTGGGATTAGTTTGGGGATTGGTGCTGGTTAAGGGGAGAGAGCGGGACAGTAGGATTAGTTTGGCGAATGGTAAAGGGCGATGGGGAGTGAGCGGGACAGAGGGATTAGTTTGGGGATTGATACAGGGCTGTGGGGAGAGAGTGGGTCTGTGGGATTAGTTTGGGGATTGATACAGGGCAATGGGGAGAGAGCGGGGCAGTGGGATTAGTTTGATATTGATACAGGGGTATGGAGAGACATCGGGGCAGTGGGATTAGTTTCGGATTGACACAGGGCTATGGGGAGAGAGTGGGGCAGTGGGATTAGTTTGGGATTGATACTGGGCTATGGGGAGAGAGCGTGACAGTGGGATTAGTTGGGGACTGATACAGGGCTATGGGGAGAGAGCGGGGACAGTGGTATTAGTTTGGGATTAATACTGGGCTTTGGGGAGAGAGCGGGGCAGTGGGATTAGTTTGGGGATTGATACAGGGCTATGGAGAGAGCGGGGCTGTGGGATTAGTTTGGGATTGATACAGGGCTATGGGGAGGGCACGGGGCAGTGGGATTAGTTTGGGGATTGATACTGGGCTATGGGGAGAGAGCGGGGCAGTGGGATTAGTTTGGGGATGATACAGGGCTGTGGGGAGAGAGTGGGACAGCGGGATTAGTTTGGGGATTGAAACAGGGCGATGGGGAGAGAGTGGGACAGCGGGATTAGTTTGAGGATTGATACAGGGCTATGGGGAGAGAGCGGGGCAGTGGGATTAGTTTGGGATTGATACAGGGCTATGGGGAGAGAGCGGGGCAGTGGGATTAGTTTGGGGATTGATACAGGGCTATGTGGAGAAAGCGGGACATGGGATTGGTTTGGGGATTGATAGAGGGCTATGAGGAGAGAGAGGGGCAGTGGGATTAGTTTGGGGATTGATACAGGGCTATGGGGAGAGAGCGGGGCAGTGGGATTAGTTTGGGGATTGATACAGGGCTATGGGGAGAGAGCGGGGCAGTGGGATTAGTTTGGGATTGATACAGGGCTATGGGGAGAGAGCGGGGCAGTGGGATTAGTTTCGGATTGATACATGGCTATGGGGAGAGAGCGGGACAGTGGGATTAATTTCGGATTGATGCATGGCTTGGGGAGAGAGCGGGACAGTGGGATTAGTTTGGGGATTGATACAGGGCTGTGGGGAGAGAGTGGGGCTGTGGGATTTGTTTGGGATTGATACAGGGCCTTGGGGAGAGAGTGGGGCAGTGGGACTAGTTTGGGGATAGATACAGGGCTATGTGGATAGAGTGGGACCAAGGGATTAGTTTGGGGATAGATACAGGGCTATGTGGAGAGTGTGGGATCATGGGATTAGTTTGGGGATTGATACAGGGCTATGGGGAGAGAGTGGGACGATGGAATTAGTTTTGGGATTGATACAGGACAATGGGGAGAGAGCGGGGCAGTGGGATTAGTTTGATATTGATACAGGGGTATGGAGAGATATCGGGGCAGTGGGATCAGTTTCAGATTGATACAGGGCTATGGGGAGCGAGTGGGGCAGTGGGATTAGTTTGGGATTGATACACGGCGATGGGGAGAGAGCGGGACAGTGGTATTAGTATGAGGTTGATACAGGGCTATGGGGAGAGAGTGGGGCAGTGGGATTAGTTTGGGATTGATACAGTGCCATGGGGAGAGAGTGGGTCAGTGGCATTAGTTTGAGATTGATACACGGCGATGGGGAGAGAGTGGGACAGTGGGATTAGTTTGAGGTTGATACAGGGCTATGGGGAGAGAGTGGGACAGTGGGATTAGTTTGGGATTGATACAGGGCTATGGGTAGAGTGGGGCAGTGGGATTAGTTTGGGGATAGATACAGGGCTACGGGGAGAGAGTGGGACAGTGGGATTAGTTTGGGGATAGATACAGGGCTACGGGGAGAGAGCGGGAAAATGGGATTAGTTTGGGATTGATACAGGGCTATGGGGATAGTGCGGGACAGTGGGATTAGTTTGGGTATTGATACAGGGCTATGGGGAGAGAGTGGGGCAGGGTGATTAGTTTGGAATTGATACAGGGCTATGGGGAGAGAGTGGGGCAGTGGGATTAGTTTGGGATTGGTACAGGGCTATGGGGAGAGAGCGGGACAGTGGCATTAGTTTGGGGTTGATACAAGTCTATGTGGATAGTGCGGGACAGTGGGATTAGTTTGGGTATTGATACAGGGCATATGTGGAGAGAGTGGGGCATTGGGAATATTTTGGGATAGATACAGGGCTATGGGGAGAGAGTGGGGCTGTGGGATTAGTTTGGGGATTGATACAGGGCTATGGGGAGAGAGTGGGACAGCGGGATTAGTTTGGGATTGATACAGGGCTATGGGGAGAGAGCGGGGCAGTGGGATTTGTTTGGGATTGATACAGGGCTATGGGGAGGGAGTGGGGCAGTGGGATTAGTTTGGGGATAGATACAGTGCCATGGGGAGAGAGTGGGTCAGTGGTATTAGTTTGAGATTGATACAGGGCTATGGGTAGAATGGGGCAGTGGGATTAGTTTGGGGATAGATACAGGGCTACGGGGAGAGAGTGGGGCAGTGGGATTAGTTTGGGATTGATACAGGGCTATGGGGAGAGAGTGGGGTTGTGGGATTGAGACAGGGCTATGGGGAGAGCGTGGGATAGTGGGATTAGATTGGGATTGATACAAGGCTATGGGGAGGAAGCGGGGCAGTGGGATTAGTTTGAGATTGATACAGGGCTATGGGGAGAGAGCGGGACAGTGGGATTAGTTTGAGATTGATACAGGGATATGGGGAGAGAGCGGGGCAGTGGGATTAGTTTGAGATTGATACAGGGCTATGGGGAGAGAGCGGGACAGTGGGATTAGTTTGGGATTGATACAGGGCTATGGGGAGAGAGCGGGACAGTGGGATTAGTTTGGGATTGATACAGGGCTATGGGGAGAGAGCGGGACAGTGGGATTAGTTTGGTGATTGATACTGGTCTATGGGGAGAGAGCGGGGCATTGGGAATAGTTTGGGGATTGATTCTGGTCTATGTGGAGAGAGCGGGGCATTGGGATTAGTTTGGGCATTGAAACTGTGCTATGGAGAGTTTGCGGGTCAGTGGGATTAGTTTCAGGATTGATATAGGCCTATGGAGAGGGAGCGGGGCATTGGGATTAGTTTGGGGATTGGTGCTGGGTCTGGGGAGAGAGCGGGGCAGTGGGATTAGTTTCGGGATTGATACAGGGCTATGGGGAGAGAGCGGGGCAGTGGGATTAGTTTGGGATTGATACAGGGCTATGGGGAGAGAGTGGGACAGTGGGATTAGTTTGGGATTGATGCAGGGCTATGGGGAGAGAGCGGGGCAGTGGGATTAGTTTGGGATTGATACAGGGCTGTGGGGAGAGAGTGGGACAGTGGGATTAGTTTGGGATTGATACAGGGCTAAGGGGAGAGAGCGGGGCAGTGGGATTAGTTTGGGATTGATACAGGGCTATGGGGAGCGAGTGGGACCATCGAATTAGTTTGGGGATTGATACAGGACAATGGGGAGAGAGCGGTGCAGTGGGATTAGTTTGGGATTGGTACAGGGCTACGGGGAGAGAGCGGGACAGTGGGATTAGTTTGGGATTAATACTGGGCTATGGGGAGAGAGCGGGGCAGTGGGATTAGTTTGGGGTTGATACAGTGCAATGGGGATAGAGTGGTCCAGTGGGATTGAAACTGGGCTTTGGGGAGAGAGGGGGACAGTGGGATTAGTTTGGGGATTGATACAGGGCTATGGGGAGAGAGAGGGGCAGTGGGATTAGGTTGGGGATTGATACAGGGCTATGGGGAGAGAGCGGGGCAGTGGGATTAGTTTGAGATTGAGACAGGGCTATGGGGAGAGAGCGGGGCGTTGGGATTACTTTGGGATTGATACAGGACTATGGGGAGAGAGTGGGATAGGGGGATTATTTTCGGGATTGATGCAGGGCTATGGGGAGCGAGCGGGAATGTGGGATTAGTTTGGTGATTGATACAGGGCTATAGGGAGAGTGCAGGGCAGTGGGATCAGTTTGGGGATTGATACTGGTCTATGGGGATAGAGCGGGCCATTGGGATTAGTTTGTGGACTGGTGCTGGGTATGGGGAGAGAGCGGGACAGTAGAATTAGTTTGGGGATTGGTAAAGGGCGATGGGGAGTGAGCGGGACTGAGGGATTAGTTTGGAGATTGATACAGGGCTATGGGGAGAGAGCGGGGCAGTGGGATTAGTTTGGGATCGGTACAGTGCTATGGGGAGAGAGCGGGGCAGTGGGATTAGCTTGGGGATTGATACAGGGCTATGGGGAGAGAGCGGGACAGAGGGATTAGTTTGGGGATTGATACAGGGCTATGGTAAGAGAGTGGGGCAGTGGTATTAGTTTGAGATTGATACAGGGCTGTGGGGAGAGAGTGGGGCAGTGGTTTTAGTTTGAGATTGACGCAGGGCTATGGGGAGAATGCGGGGCTGTGGGATTAGTTTGGGATTGATACAGGGCCATGGGGAGAGAGTGGGGCAGTGGGATTAGTATGGGGATAGACACAGGGCTATGGGGAGAGAGTGGGACAGTGGGATTAGTTTCGAATTGACACAGGGCTATGGGGAGTGAGCGGGGCAGTGGGATTAGTTTGGGGATCGATAAAGGTCAGTGGGGAGGGTGCGTGCAGTAGGATTTGTTTGGGATTGATAGAGGGCTATGAGGAGAGAGCGGGGCAGTGGGATTAGTTAGGGGATTGATACAGGGCTATGGGGAGAGAGCGGTTCAGTGGGATTAGTTTGGGATTGATACAGGGCCATGGGGAGAGAGTGGGGCAGTGGGATTAGTTTGGGGATAGATACAGGGCTATGTGGAGAGAGTGGGGCAGTGGGATTAGTTTGGGGATTGACACAAGGCTATGGGGAGAGGGTGGGACTATGGAATTAGTTTTGGGATTGATAAAGGACAATGGGGAGAGAGTGGGGCAGTGGGATTAGTTTGATATTGATACTGTGCTATGGGGAGTTTTCGGGACAGTGGGATTTAGTTTGGGGATTGATACATGGTTATGGTGAGAGAGAGGGAGAGTGGGATTAGTTTGGGAATTGATACAGGGCTATGGGGAGAGAGCAGGACAGTAGGATTAGTTTGGAGATTGATACTAGGCTATGGTGAGAGAACGGGGCAGTGGGATTAATTTGGCGATTGATACTGGGCTATGGGGAGAGAGCGGGACAGTGGGATTAGTCTGGGGATTGATACAGGGCTATGGGGAGAGAGCGGGGCAGTGGGATTAGTTTGGGGATGGATATAGGGCTATGGGGAGAGAGTGGGGCATTGGGATTAGTTTGGGATTGATACAGGGCTATAGGGTGAGAGCGGCACTGTGGGATTAGTTTGGGGTTGTATATAGGGCTATGGGGATAGAGTGGGGCAGTGGGATTAGTTTGCTGATTGATACTGGGCTATGGGGAGAGAGCGGGGCAGTGGGATTAGTTTGGGGTTTGGTGCTGGGTATGGGGAGAGAGCGGGACAGTGGTATTAGTTTGGGATTAATACTGTGCTTTGGGGAGAGAGCGGGGCAGTGTGATCAGTTTCAGGTTGATACAGGGCTATGGGGAGTGAGTGGGACAGTGAGATTAGTTTGGGGATATATACAGGTCAGTGGGGAGGGTGCGGAGCAGTGGGATTTGTTTGGGATTGATACAGGGCTATGGGGAGAGAGCGGGACAGTGGGATTAGTTTGTGATTGATACATGGCTATGGGGAGAGAACACGGCAGTGTGATTAGTTTGGGATTGACAGAGGGCTATGGGGATAGAGCGGGACAGTGGGATTAGTTTGGGATTGATACAGGGCTATGGGGAGAGAACACGGCAGTGGGATTAGTTTGGGGATTGGTGCTGGGTATGGGGAGAGAGCGGGACAGTGGGATTAGTTTGGGGATTGATACAGGGCTATGGGGAGAGAGCGGGACAGTGGGATTAGTTTGGGGATTGATACAGGGCTATGGGGAGAGAGCGGGACAGTGGGATTAGTTTGGGATTGACACAGGGCTATGGGGAGAGAGTGGGGCAGTGGGATTAGTATCGGATTGACACAGGGTTGTGGGGAGAGAGTGGGGCAGTGGGATTAGTTTGGGGATTGATACAGGGCTATGGGGAGAGAGCGGGGCAGTGGGATTAGTTTGGGATTGATACAGGGCTATGGGGAGAGAGCGGGGCTGTGGGATTAGTTTGGGATTGATACAGGGCTATGGGGAGAGAGCGGGGCAGTGGGATTAGTTTGGGATTGATACAGGGCTATGGGGAGAGAGCGGGGCAGTGGGATTAGTTTGGGGATTGATACAGGGCTATGGGGAGAGAGCGGGACAGTGGGATTAGTTTGGGGATTGATACAGGGCTATGGGGAGAGAGCGGGGCAGTGGGATTAGTTTGGGATTGATACAGGGCTATGGGGAGAGAGCGGGATAGTGGCATTAGTTTGGGGTTGATACAAGGCTGTGTGGATAGTGCAGGACAGCGGGATTAGTTTGGGGATTGATACAGGGCGATGGGGAGAGAGTGGGACAGCAGGATTAGTTTGGGGATTGATACAGGGCGATGGGGAGAGAGCGGGGTAGTGGGATTGAGACAGGGCTATGGGGAGAGAGTGGGACAGCGGGATTAGTTTGGGGATTGATACAGGGCGATGGGGAGAGAGTGGGACAGCGGGATTAGTTTGGGGATTGATACAGGGCGATGGGGAGAGAGCGGGGTAGTGGGATTGAGACAGGGCTATGGGGAGAGCGTGGGATAATGGGATTAGATTGGGATTTATACAAGGCTTTGTGGAGAGAGCGGGGCAGTGGGATTAGTTTGGGATTGATACAGGGCTATGGGGAGAGAGTGGGGCAGTGGGATTAGTTTGGGGATTGATACAGGGCTATGGGGAGAGAGTGGGGCAGTGGGATTAGTTTGGGATTGGTACAGGGCTATGGGGAGAGAGCGGGGCAGTGGGATTAGTTTGGGGATTGATACAGGGCTATGGGGAGAGAGTGGGGCAGTGGGAATTGTTTGGGATTGATACAGGGCTATGGGGAGAGAGTGGGGCATTGGGATTAGTTTGGGGATTGATACAGGGACATGGGGAGACAGCGGGGCATTGGGATTAGTTTGGGAATTGGTGCTGGGTATGGGGAGAGAGCGGGACAGTGGGATTAGTTTGGGATTGGTACAGGGCCATGGGGAGAGAGCGGTGCAGTGGAATTAGTTTGGGGATTGATACAGGGCTACGGGGAGTGAGCGGGACAGTGGGATTAGTTTGGGATTAATACTGGGCTGTGGGGAGAGAGCGGGACAGTGGCATTAGTTTGGGGTTGATACAAGGCTATGTGGATAGTACGGGAGAGTGGGATAAGTTTGGGTATTGATACAGGGCTATGGGGAGAGAGCGGGGCGGTGGGATTACTTTGGGATTGATGCAGGGCTATAGGGGAATGTGGGACACTGTGATGAGATTGGGCATTGATACAGGGCTATGGGGAGAGAGTGGGGCTGTGGGATTAGTTTGGGGATTGATACAGGGCTATGGGGAGAGAACGGGACAGTGGCATTAGTTTGGGGTTCATACAGGGCTTTGGGGAGAGAGCGGGGCAGTGGGATTAGTTTGAAGATTGATACAGGGCTATGGGGAGGGAGCGGGGCATTGGGATTAGTTTGAGATTGATACAGGGATATGGGGAGAGAGCGGGACAGTGGGATTAGTTTGAGATTGATACAGGGCTATGGGGAGAGAGCAGGGCAGTGGGATTAGTTTGGGGATTGATACAGGGCTACAGGGAGAGAGTGGGGCAGTGGGATTAGTTTGGGATTGATACAGGGCTATGGGGAGAAAGCGGGGCAGTGGGATTAGTTTGGGATTGATACAGGGCTATGGGGAGAGAGCGGGGCAGTGGGATTAGTTTGGGGATTGATACAGCGCTATGGGGAGAGAGCGGGGCAGTGGGATTAGTTTGGGATTGATACAGGGCTATGGGGTGAGAGTGGGGCAGTGGGATTAGTTTTGGATTGATACAGGGCTATGGGGAGAGAGCGGGGCAGGGGGATAGTTTGGGATTGATACAGGGGTATGGGGAGAGTGCGGGGCAGTGGGATTAGTTTGGGATTGATACAGGGGTATGGGGAGAGAGTGGGGCAGTGGGATTAGTTTGGGATTGATACAGGGCTATCGGGAGAGAGTGGGGCAGGGGGATTAGTTTGGGATTGATACAGGGCTATGGGCAGATAGCGGGGCAGTGGGATTAGTTTGGGGATTGATACAGGGCTATGGGGAGAGAGCGGGACAGTGGCATTAGTTTGGGGTTGATACAGGGCTATGGGGAGAGAGCGGTGCGGTGGGATTACTTGAGATTGATACAGGGCTATGGGGAGAGAGCGGGACAGTGTGCTGAGTTTGGGAATTGATACAGGGCATATGTGGAGAGAGTGGGACATTGGGAATATTTTGGGATTGATACAGGGCTATGGGGAGAGAACACGGCAGTGGGATTAGTTTGGGATTGATAGAGGGCTATGGGGATAGAGCGGGACAGTGGGATTAGTTTGGGATTGATACAGGGCTATGGGGAGAGAACACGGCAGTGGGATTAGTTTGGGGATTGGTGCTGGGTATGGGGAGAGAGCGGGACAGTGGGATTAGTTTGGGGATTGATACAGGGCTATGGGGAGAGAGCGGGACAGTGGGATTAGTTTGGGGATTGATACAGGGCTATGGGGAGAGAGCGGGACAGTGGGATTAGTTTGGGATTGACACAGGGCTATGGGGAGAGAGTGGGGCAGTGGGATTAGTATCGGATTGACACAGGGTTGTGGGGAGAGAGTGGGGCAGTGGGATTAGTTTGGGGATTGATACAGGGCTATGGGGAGAGAGCGGGGCAGTGGGATTAGTTTGGGATTGATACAGGGCTATGGGGAGAGAGCGGGGCTGTGGGATTAGTTTGGGATTGATACAGGGCTATGGGGAGAGAGCGGGGCAGTGGGATTAGTTTGGGATTGATACAGGGCTATGGGGAGAGAGCGGGGCAGTGGGATTAGTTTGGGGATTGATACAGGGCTATGGGGAGAGAGCGGGACAGTGGGATTAGTTTGGGGATTGATACAGGGCTATGGGGAGAGAGCGGGGCAGTGGGATTAGTTTGGGATTGATACAGGGCTATGGGGAGAGAGCGGGATAGTGGCATTAGTTTGGGGTTGATACAAGGCTGTGTGGATAGTGCAGGACAGCGGGATTAGTTTGGGGATTGATACAGGGCGATGGGGAGAGAGTGGGACAGCAGGATTAGTTTGGGGATTGATACAGGGCGATGGGGAGAGAGCGGGGTAGTGGGATTGAGACAGGGCTATGGGGAGAGAGTGGGACAGCGGGATTAGTTTGGGGATTGATACAGGGCGATGGGGAGAGAGTGGGACAGCGGGATTAGTTTGGGGATTGATACAGGGCGATGGGGAGAGAGCGGGGTAGTGGGATTGAGACAGGGCTATGGGGAGAGCGTGGGATAATGGGATTAGATTGGGATTTATACAAGGCTTTGTGGAGAGAGCGGGGCAGTGGGATTAGTTTGGGATTGATACAGGGCTATGGGGAGAGAGTGGGGCAGTGGGATTAGTTTGGGGATTGATACAGGGCTATGGGGAGAGAGTGGGGCAGTGGGATTAGTTTGGGATTGGTACAGGGCTATGGGGAGAGAGCGGGGCAGTGGGATTAGTTTGGGGATTGATACAGGGCTATGGGGAGAGAGTGGGGCAGTGGGAATTGTTTGGGATTGATACAGGGCTATGGGGAGAGAGTGGGGCATTGGGATTAGTTTGGGGATTGATACAGGGACATGGGGAGACAGCGGGGCATTGGGATTAGTTTGGGAATTGGTGCTGGGTATGGGGAGAGAGCGGGACAGTGGGATTAGTTTGGGATTGGTACAGGGCCATGGGGAGAGAGCGGTGCAGTGGAATTAGTTTGGGGATTGATACAGGGCTACGGGGAGTGAGCGGGACAGTGGGATTAGTTTGGGATTAATACTGGGCTGTGGGGAGAGAGCGGGACAGTGGCATTAGTTTGGGGTTGATACAAGGCTATGTGGATAGTACGGGAGAGTGGGATAAGTTTGGGTATTGATACAGGGCTATGGGGAGAGAGCGGGGCGGTGGGATTACTTTGGGATTGATGCAGGGCTATAGGGGAATGTGGGACACTGTGATGAGATTGGGCATTGATACAGGGCTATGGGGAGAGAGTGGGGCTGTGGGATTAGTTTGGGGATTGATACAGGGCTATGGGGAGAGAACGGGACAGTGGCATTAGTTTGGGGTTCATACAGGGCTTTGGGGAGAGAGCGGGGCAGTGGGATTAGTTTGAAGATTGATACAGGGCTATGGGGAGGGAGCGGGGCATTGGGATTAGTTTGAGATTGATACAGGGATATGGGGAGAGAGCGGGACAGTGGGATTAGTTTGAGATTGATACAGGGCTATGGGGAGAGAGCAGGGCAGTGGGATTAGTTTGGGGATTGATACAGGGCTACAGGGAGAGAGTGGGGCAGTGGGATTAGTTTGGGATTGATACAGGGCTATGGGGAGAAAGCGGGGCAGTGGGATTAGTTTGGGATTGATACAGGGCTATGGGGAGAGAGCGGGGCAGTGGGATTAGTTTGGGGATTGATACAGCGCTATGGGGAGAGAGCGGGGCAGTGGGATTAGTTTGGGATTGATACAGGGCTATGGGGTGAGAGTGGGGCAGTGGGATTAGTTTTGGATTGATACAGGGCTATGGGGAGAGAGCGGGGCAGGGGGATAGTTTGGGATTGATACAGGGGTATGGGGAGAGTGCGGGGCAGTGGGATTAGTTTGGGATTGATACAGGGGTATGGGGAGAGAGTGGGGCAGTGGGATTAGTTTGGGATTGATACAGGGCTATCGGGAGAGAGTGGGGCAGGGGGATTAGTTTGGGATTGATACAGGGCTATGGGCAGATAGCGGGGCAGTGGGATTAGTTTGGGGATTGATACAGGGCTATGGGGAGAGAGCGGGACAGTGGCATTAGTTTGGGGTTGATACAGGGCTATGGGGAGAGAGCGGTGCGGTGGGATTACTTGAGATTGATACAGGGCTATGGGGAGAGAGCGGGACAGTGTGCTGAGTTTGGGAATTGATACAGGGCATATGTGGAGAGAGTGGGACATTGGGAATATTTTGGGATTGATACAGGGCTATGGGGAGAGAACACGGCAGTGGGATTAGTTTGGGATTGATAGAGGGCTATGGGGATAGAGCGGGACAGTGGGATTAGTTTGGGATTGATACAGGGCTATGGGGAGAGAACACGGCAGTGGGATTAGTTTGGGGATTGGTGCTGGGTATGGGGAGAGAGCGGGACAGTGGGATTAGTTTGGGGATTGATACAGGGCTATGGGGAGAGAGCGGGACAGTGGGATTAGTTTGGGGATTGATACAGGGCTATGGGGAGAGAGCGGGACAGTGGGATTAGTTTGGGATTGACACAGGGCTATGGGGAGAGAGTGGGGCAGTGGGATTAGTATCGGATTGACACAGGGTTGTGGGGAGAGAGTGGGGCAGTGGGATTAGTTTGGGGATTGATACAGGGCTATGGGGAGAGAGCGGGGCAGTGGGATTAGTTTGGGATTGATACAGGGCTATGGGGAGAGAGCGGGGCTGTGGGATTAGTTTGGGATTGATACAGGGCTATGGGGAGAGAGCGGGGCAGTGGGATTAGTTTGGGATTGATACAGGGCTATGGGGAGAGAGCGGGGCAGTGGGATTAGTTTGGGGATTGATACAGGGCTATGGGGAGAGAGCGGGACAGTGGGATTAGTTTGGGGATTGATACAGGGCTATGGGGAGAGAGCGGGGCAGTGGGATTAGTTTGGGATTGATACAGGGCTATGGGGAGAGAGCGGGATAGTGGCATTAGTTTGGGGTTGATACAAGGCTGTGTGGATAGTGCAGGACAGCGGGATTAGTTTGGGGATTGATACAGGGCGATGGGGAGAGAGTGGGACAGCAGGATTAGTTTGGGGATTGATACAGGGCGATGGGGAGAGAGCGGGGTAGTGGGATTGAGACAGGGCTATGGGGAGAGAGTGGGACAGCGGGATTAGTTTGGGGATTGATACAGGGCGATGGGGAGAGAGTGGGACAGCGGGATTAGTTTGGGGATTGATACAGGGCGATGGGGAGAGAGCGGGGTAGTGGGATTGAGACAGGGCTATGGGGAGAGCGTGGGATAATGGGATTAGATTGGGATTTATACAAGGCTTTGTGGAGAGAGCGGGGCAGTGGGATTAGTTTGGGATTGATACAGGGCTATGGGGAGAGAGTGGGGCAGTGGGATTAGTTTGGGGATTGATACAGGGCTATGGGGAGAGAGTGGGGCAGTGGGATTAGTTTGGGATTGGTACAGGGCTATGGGGAGAGAGCGGGGCAGTGGGATTAGTTTGGGGATTGATACAGGGCTATGGGGAGAGAGTGGGGCAGTGGGAATTGTTTGGGATTGATACAGGGCTATGGGGAGAGAGTGGGGCATTGGGATTAGTTTGGGGATTGATACAGGGACATGGGGAGACAGCGGGGCATTGGGATTAGTTTGGGAATTGGTGCTGGGTATGGGGAGAGAGCGGGACAGTGGGATTAGTTTGGGATTGGTACAGGGCCATGGGGAGAGAGCGGTGCAGTGGAATTAGTTTGGGGATTGATACAGGGCTACGGGGAGTGAGCGGGACAGTGGGATTAGTTTGGGATTAATACTGGGCTGTGGGGAGAGAGCGGGACAGTGGCATTAGTTTGGGGTTGATACAAGGCTATGTGGATAGTACGGGAGAGTGGGATAAGTTTGGGTATTGATACAGGGCTATGGGGAGAGAGCGGGGCGGTGGGATTACTTTGGGATTGATGCAGGGCTATAGGGGAATGTGGGACACTGTGATGAGATTGGGCATTGATACAGGGCTATGGGGAGAGAGTGGGGCTGTGGGATTAGTTTGGGGATTGATACAGGGCTATGGGGAGAGAACGGGACAGTGGCATTAGTTTGGGGTTCATACAGGGCTTTGGGGAGAGAGCGGGGCAGTGGGATTAGTTTGAAGATTGATACAGGGCTATGGGGAGGGAGCGGGGCATTGGGATTAGTTTGAGATTGATACAGGGATATGGGGAGAGAGCGGGACAGTGGGATTAGTTTGAGATTGATACAGGGCTATGGGGAGAGAGCAGGGCAGTGGGATTAGTTTGGGGATTGATACAGGGCTACAGGGAGAGAGTGGGGCAGTGGGATTAGTTTGGGATTGATACAGGGCTATGGGGAGAAAGCGGGGCAGTGGGATTAGTTTGGGATTGATACAGGGCTATGGGGAGAGAGCGGGGCAGTGGGATTAGTTTGGGGATTGATACAGCGCTATGGGGAGAGAGCGGGGCAGTGGGATTAGTTTGGGATTGATACAGGGCTATGGGGTGAGAGTGGGGCAGTGGGATTAGTTTTGGATTGATACAGGGCTATGGGGAGAGAGCGGGGCAGGGGGATAGTTTGGGATTGATACAGGGGTATGGGGAGAGTGCGGGGCAGTGGGATTAGTTTGGGATTGATACAGGGGTATGGGGAGAGAGTGGGGCAGTGGGATTAGTTTGGGATTGATACAGGGCTATCGGGAGAGAGTGGGGCAGGGGGATTAGTTTGGGATTGATACAGGGCTATGGGCAGATAGCGGGGCAGTGGGATTAGTTTGGGGATTGATACAGGGCTATGGGGAGAGAGCGGGACAGTGGCATTAGTTTGGGGTTGATACAGGGCTATGGGGAGAGAGCGGTGCGGTGGGATTACTTGAGATTGATACAGGGCTATGGGGAGAGAGCGGGACAGTGTGCTGAGTTTGGGAATTGATACAGGGCATATGTGGAGAGAGTGGGACATTGGGAATATTTTGGGATTGATACAGGGCTATGGGGAGAGAACACGGCAGTGGGATTAGTTTGGGATTGATAGAGGGCTATGGGGATAGAGCGGGACAGTGGGATTGGTTTGGGGATTGATACTGGGCGATGTGGAGAGAGCGGGGCAGTGGGATTAGTTTGGGGATTGAGACTGGGTATTGGGGAGAGAGCGGGGCAGTGGGAATACTTTGGGATTGATATAGGACAATGGTGAGCGAGCGCGGCAGTGGGATTAGTTTGGGATTGATACAGGGCTAGGGGGAGAGAGCAGTTCAGTGGGATTAGTTTGGGATTGATACAGGGCTATGGGGAGAGAGTGGGACAACGGGATTGGTTTCTGATTGATACAGGGCTATGGGGAGAGAGCGGGGCTTTGGGATTAGTTCGGGGATTGATACTGGGCAATGGGGAGAGAGCAGGACATTGGGATTATTTTGGTATTGATATAGGGCTATGGGGTGTGAGCGCGGTGGTGGGATTAGTTTGGGATTGATACAGGGCTATGGGGAGAGCGGGACAGTGGGATTAGTTTGGGGATGATACAGGGCTATGGGGAGAGAGCGGGGCAGTGGGATTAGTTTGGGGATTGATACAGGGCTATGGGGAGAGAGCGGGACAGTGGGATTAGTTTGGGATTGATACAGGGCTATGGGGAGAGAGCGGGGCAGTGGGATTAGTTTGGGATTGATACAGGGCTATGGGGAGAGAGCGGGGCAGTGGGATTAGTTTCGGATTGATACATGGCTATGGGGAGAGAGCGGGACAGTGGGATTAATTTCGGATTGATGCATGGCTATGGGGAGAGAGCGGGACAGTGGGATTAGTTTGGGGATTGATACAGGGCTGTGGGGAGAGAGTGGGGCTGTGGGATTTGTTTGGGATTGATACAGGGCCTTGGGGAGAGAGTGGGGCAGTGGGACTAGTTTGGGGATAGATACAGGGCTATGTGGATAGAGTGGGACCATGGGATTAGTTTGGGCATAGATACAGGGCTATGTGGAGAGTGTGGGATCATGGGATTAGTTTGGGGATTGATACAGGGCTATGGGGAGAGAGTGGGACGATGGAATTAGTTTTGGGATTGATACAGGACAATGGGGAGAGAGCGGGGCAGTGGGATTAGTTTGATATTGATACAGGGGTATGGAGAGATATCGGGGCAGTGGGATCAGTTTCAGATTGATACAGGGCTATGGGGAGCGAGTGGGGCAGTGGGATTAGTTTGGGATTGATACAGGACAATGGGGAGAGAGCGGGGCAGTGGGATTAGTTTGATATTGATACAGGGGTATGGAGAGATATCGGGGCAGTGGGATCAGTTTGAGATTGATACAGGGCTATGGGGAGAGAGTGGGGCAGTGGGATTAGTTTGGGGATCGATACAGGTCAGTGGGGAGGGTGCGGGGCAGTGGGATTAGTTTGGGATTGAAACACGGCGATGGGGAGAGAGTGGGACAGTGGGATTAGTTTGGGATTGATACAGGGCTACGGGGAGAGAGTGGGGCAGTGGGATTAGTTTGGCATTGATACAGGGCTATGGGGAGAGAGTGGGGCAGTGGGATTAGTTTGGGATTGATACAGGGCTATGGGGAGAGAGTGGGGCAGTGGGATTAGTTTGGGGATTGATACAGGGCTATGGGGAGAGAGCGGGACAGTGGGATTAGTTTGGGATTGGTACAGGGCTATGGGGAGAGAGCGGGACAGTGGCATTAGTTTGGGGTTGATACAAGTCTATGTGGATAGTGCGGGACAGTGGGATTAGTTTGGGTATTGATACAGGGCATATGTGGAGAGAGTGGGGCATTGGGAATATTTTGGGATTGATACAGGGCTATGGGGAGAGAGTGGGGCTGTGGGATTAGTTTGGGGATTGATACAGGGCTATGGGGAGAGAGTGGGACAGCGGGATTAGTTTGGGATTGATACAGGGCTATGGGGAGAGAGCGGGGCAGTGGGATTTGTTTGGGATTGATACAGGGCTATGGGGAGAGAGTGGGACAGCTGGATTAGTTTGGGGATTGATAATGGTCTACGGGGAGAGAGGGGGCTTGTGGGATTGAGACAGGGCTATGGGGAGAGCGTGGGATAGTGGGATTAGATTGGGATTGATACAAGGCTATGTGGAGAGAACGGGACAGTGGGATTAGTTTGGGGATTGATACAGGGCTATGGGGAGGGAGTGGGCCAGTGGTATTAGATTGAGATTGATACAGGGCTATGGGGAGAGTGGGGCAGTGGTATTAGTTTGAGATTGATACAGGGCTATGGGTAGAATGGGGCAGTGGCATTAGTTTGGGGTTGATACAAGGCTATGTGGATAGTACGGGACAGTGGGATTAGTTTGGGTATTGATACAGGGCTATGGGGAGAGAGCGGGGCAGTGGGATTAGTTTGAGGTTTGATACAGTGCAATGGGGATAGAGTGGTCCAGTGGGATTGAAACTGGGCTTTGGGGAGAGAGGGGGACAGTGGGATTAGTTTGGGGATTGATACAGGGCTAAGGGGAGAGAGCGGGGCAGTGGGATTAGTTTGAGATTGAGACAGGGCTATGGGGAGAGAGCGGGGCGTTGGGATTACTTTGGGATTGATACAGGACTATGGGGAGAGAGTGGGATAGGGGGATTATTTTCGGGATTGATGCAGGGCTATGGGGAGCGAGCGGGAAAGTGGGATTAGTTTGGTGATTGATACAGGGCTATAGGGAGAGTGCGGGGCAGTGGGATCAGTTTGGGGATTGATACTGGTCTATGGGAATAGAGCGGGGCATTGGGATTAGTTTGTGGACTGGTGCTGGGTATGGGGAGAGAGCGGGACAGTAGAATTAGTTTGGGGATTGGTAAAGGGCGATGGGGAGTGAGCGGGACTGAGGGATTAGTTTGGAGATTGATACAGGGCTATGGGGAGAGAGCGGGGCAGTGGGATTAGTTTGGGATCGGTACAGTGCTATGGGGAGAGAGCGGGGCAGTGGGATTAGCTTGGGGATTGATACAGGGCTATGGGGAGAGAGCGGGACAGAGGGATTAGTTTGGGGATTGATACAGGGCTATGGGAAGAGAGTGGGGCAGTGGTATTAGTTTGAGATTGATACAGGGCTGTGGGGAGAGAGTGGGGCAGTGGTTTTAGTTTGAGATTGACGCAGGGCTATGGGGAGAGTGCGGGGCTGTGGGATTAGTTTGGGATTGATACAGGGCCATGGGGAGAGAGTGGGGCAGTGGGATTAGTATGGGGATAGACACAGGGCTATGGGGAGAGAGTGGGACAGTGGGATTAGTTTCGAATTGACACAGGGCTATGGGGAGTGAACGGGACAGTGGGATTAGATTGGGGTTGATACAGTGTTGTGGGGAGAGTGCGGGGCAGTGGGATTAGTTTGGGGATCGATAAAGGTCAGTGGGGAGGGTGCGGGCAGTAGGATTTGTTTGGGATTGATAAAGGGCTATGAGGAGAGAGCGGGGCAGTGGGATTAGTTAGGGGATTGATACAGGGCTATGGGGAGAGAGCGGTTCAGTGGGATTAGTTTGGGATTGATACAGGGCCATGGGGAGAGAGTGGGGCAGTGGGATTAGTTTGGGGATAGATACAGGGCTATGTGGAGAGAGTGGGGCCATGGGATTAGTTTGGGGATTGACACAGGGCTATGGGGAGAGAGTGGGACTATGGAATTAGTTTTGGGATTGATAAAGGACAATGGGGAGAGAGTGGGGCAGTGGGATTAGTTTGATATTGATACAGGACAATGGGGAGAGAGCGGGGACAGTGGGATTAGTTTGGGGATTGATACAGGTCTATGGAGAGATATCGGGGCAGTGGGATTTGTTTCGGATTGCCACAGGGTTGTGGGGAGAGAGCGGGACAGTGGGAATAGTTTGAGGTTGATAAAGGGTTGTGAATAGCGAGTGGGACAGTGGGATTAGTTTGGGGATCGATACAGGGCTATGGGGAGAGAGCGGGGCAGTGGGATTTGTTTGGGATTGATACAGGGCTATGGGGAGAGAGCGGGACAGTGGGATTTGTTTGGGATTGATACAGGGCTATGGGGAGAGCGGGACAGTGGCATTATTTGGGGGTGGATACAGGGTTCTAGGGAGAGAGCGGGACAGTGGCATTAGTTTGGGGATGATACAGGGATGTGGGGAGAGGGTGGGACAGCGGGATTAGTTTGGGGATTGAAACAGGGCGATGGGGAGAGAGTGGGACAGCGGGATTAGTTTGAGGATTGATTATGAGCTATGGGGAGAGAGCGGGACATGGGATTGGTTTGGGGATTGATACAGGGCTATGAGGAGAGAGCGGGGCAGTGGGATTAGTTTGGGGATTGATACAGGGCTATGTGGAGAAAGCGGGACATGGGATTGGTTTGGGGATTGATACAGGGCTATGAGGAGAGAGAGGGGCAGTGGGATTAGTTTGGGGATTGATACAGGGCTATGGGGAGAGAGCGGGGCAGTGGGATTAGTTTGGGCATTGATACAGGGCTATGGGGAGAGAGCGGGGCAATGGGATTAGTTTCGGATTGATACATGGCTATGGGGAGAGAGCGGGACAGTGGGATTAATTTCGGATTGATGCATGGCTATGGGGAGAGAGCGGGACAGTGGGATTAGTTTGGGGTTTATACAGGGCTATGGGGAGTGAGCGGGACAGTGGGGTGTGTTTTGGCATTGGTACTGGGCTATGGGGAGGGAGCGGGGAAGTGGGATTAGTTTGGGATTGATAGACGGCTGTGGGGAAAGAGGGGGACTGTGGGATTGATACTGGGCTATGGGGAGAGAGCGGGGCAGTGGGATTAGTTAGGGGATTGATAGAGGACTACGGGGAGAGAGTGGGGTAGGGGGATTATTTTCGGGATTGATACAGGACTATGGAGAGAGCGGGACAGTGGGATTTGTTTGGGGATTGATACTGGGCTATGGGGTTAGAGCGGGGCTGTGCGATTAGTTTGGTGATTGATACAGGGCTATGGGGAGAGAGCGGGACATTGGGATTAGTTTGGGATTGACACAGGGCTATGGGGAGAGAGCGGGGCAGTGGGATTAGTTTGGGATTGACACAGGGCTATGGGGAGAGAGCGGGGCAGTGGGCTTAGTTTGCTGATTGATACTGGGCTATGGGGAGAGAGCGGAGCAGTGGGATTAGTTTGGGGATTGATACAGGGCTATAGGGAGAGTGCGGGGCAGTGGGATTAGTTTGGGGATTGATACTGGTCTATGGGGATAGAGCGGGGCATTGGGATTAGTTTGGGGACTGGTGCTGGGTATGGGGAGAGAGCGAGACAGTAGAATTAGTTTGGGGATTGTTACAGGGCTATGGGGAGAGAGTGGTGCAGTGGGATTAGTTTGGGATTGATACAGGGCTATGGGGAGAGAGTGGGGCAGTGGGATTAGTTTGGGATTGATACAGGGCTATGGGGAGAGAGTGGGGCAGTGTTATTAGTTTGAGATTGATACAGGGCTATGGGGAGAGAGCGGGACAGTGGGATTAGTTTGGGATTGATACAGGCTATGGGTAGAGTGGGGCAGTGGGATTAGTTTGGGATTGATACAGGGTTATGGGGAGAGAGCGGGTCAGTGGGATTAGTTCAGGATTGTTTCAGGGCTATGTGGAGAGAGTGGGACAGTGGGTTTAGTTTGGGGTTGATACAGGGCTATGGGGAGAGAGCGGGGCAGTGGGATTAGTTTGGGGTTGATATTGGTTCGTGGGGTGCGAGTGGGACAATGGGATTAGTTTGGGGATCGATACAGGTCAGTGGGGAGAGAGCGGGACAGTGGGATTAGTTTGGGATTGATACAGGTCAGTGGGGAGGGTGCGGGGCAGTGGGATTAGTTTGGGATTGATACACGGCGATGGGGAGAGAGTGGGGCAGTGGGATTAGTTTGGGGATTGATACAGGGCTATGGGGAGAGACCGGGGCAGTGGGATTAGTTTGGGGATGTATACAGGGCTAGGGGGAGAGATTGGGGCTGTGGTATTAGATTGAGATTGATACTGGGCTATGGGTAGAATGGGGCAGTGGGATTAGTTTGGGGATAGATACAGGGCTACGGGGAGAGAGAGGGGCAGTGGGGTTAGTTTGGGATTGTTACACGGCTATGGGGAGTGAGCGGGGCAGTGGGGTTAGTTTGGGAATTGATACAGGGCTCTGGGAAGAGATCCGGGTCATTGGGCTTAGTTTGGGCATTGATGCAAGTCTATAGGGAGAGTGCGGGACAGTGGGATTAGTTTGGGATTGATACAGGGATATGGGGAGAGAGCGGGACAGTGGGATTAGTTTGGGATTGATACTGGGCTACAGGGAAAGAGTGGGGCAGTGGGATTAGTTTGGGATTGATACAGGGCTATCGGGAGAGAGCGTGTTAGTGGGATTAGTTTGGGATTGATACAGGGCTATGGGGAGAGAGTGCGACAGTGGGATTAGTTTGGGATTGACACTGGGCTTTGGGTAGAGAGCCGGGCAGTGGGATTAGTTTGGGATTGATACAGAGCTATGGGGAGAGAGGGGGGCAGTGGGATTAGTTTGGGATTGATACAGTGCTATGAGGAGAGAGCGGGGCGGTGGGATTAGTTTGGGATTGATACAGGGCTATGGGGAGAGAGCGGGATAGTGGCATTAGTTTGGGGTTGATACAAGGCTGTGTGGATAGTGCAGGACAGTGGGATTAGTTTGGGTATTGATACAGGTCTATGGGGAGAGAGTGGGACAGCGGGATTAGTTTGGGGATTGATACAGGGCGATGGGGAGAGAGTGGGACAGCGGGATTAGTTTGGGGATTGATACAGGGCGATGGGGAGAGAGCGGGGTAGTGGGATTGAGACAGGGCTATGGGGAGAGAGTGGGACAGCGGGATTAGTTTGGGGATTGATACAGGGCGATGGGGAGAGAGTGGGACAGCGGGATTAGTTTGGGGATTGATACAGGGCGATGGGGAGAGAGCGGGGTAGTGGGATTGAGACAGGGCTATGGGGAGAGCGTGGGATAATGGGATTAGATTGGGATTTATACAAGGCTTTGTGGAGAGAGCGGGGCAGTGGGATTAGTTTGGGATTGATACAGGGCTATGGGGAGAGAGTGGGGCAGTGGGATTAGTTTGGGGATTGATACAGGGCTATGGGGAGAGAGTGGGACAGCGGGATTAGTTTGGGATTGATACAGGGCTATGGGGAGAGAGCGGGGCAGTGGGATTAGTTTGGGATTGATACAGGGCTATGGGGAGGGAGTGGGGCAGTGGTATTAGATTGAGATTGATACAGGGCTATGGGGAGAGTGGGGCATTGGGATTAGTTTGGGGATAGATACAGGGCTATGGGGAGAGAGCGGGGCAGTGGGATTAGTTTGGGGATTGATACAGGGCTATGGGGAGAGAGTGGGGCAGTGGGATTAGTTTGGGATTGATACAGTGCCATGGGGAGAGAGTGGGTCAGTGGTATTAGTTTGAGATTGATACAGGGCTATGGGTAGAATGGGGCAGTGGGATTAGTTTGGGGATAGATACAGGGCTACGGGGAGAGAGTGGGGCAGTGGGATTAGTTTGGGATTGATACAGGGCTATGGGGAGAGAGTGGGGTTGTGGGATTGAGACAGGGCTATGGGGAGAGCGTGGGATAGTGGGATTAGATTGGGATTGATACAAGGCTATGGGGAGGAAGCGGGGCAGTGGGATTAGTTTGAGATTGATACAGGGCTATGGGGAGAGAGCGGGACAGTGGGATTAGTTTGAGATTGATACAGGGATATGGGGAGAGAGCGGGGCAGTGGGATTAGTTTGAGATTGATACAGGGCTATGGGGAGAGAGCGGGACAGTGGGATTAGTTTGGGATTGATACAGGGCTATGGGGAGAGAGCGGGACAGTGGGATTAGTTTGGGATTGATACAGGGCTATGGGGAGAGAGCGGGACAGTGGGATTAGTTTGGTGATTGATACTGGTCTATGGGGAGAGAGCGGGGCATTGGGAATAGTTTGGGGATTGATTCTGGTCTATGTGGAGAGAGCGGGGCATTGGGATTAGTTTGGGCATTGAAACTGTGCTATGGAGAGTTTGCGGGTCAGTGGGATTAGTTTCAGGATTGATATAGGCCTATGGAGAGGGAGCGGGGCATTGGGATTAGTTTGGGGATTGGTGCTGGGTATGGGGAGAGAGCGGGGCAGTGGGATTAGTTTGGGATTGATACAGGGCTGTGGGGAGAGAGCGGGACAGTGGGATTAGTTTGGGGTTGATACAAGGCTATGTGGATAGTACGGGAGAGTGGGATAAGTTTGGGTATTGATACAGGGCTATGGGGAGAGAGCGGGGCGGTGGGATTACTTTGGGATTGATGCAGGGCTATAGGGGAGTGTGGGACACTGTGATGAGATTGGGCATTGATACAGGGCTATGGGGAGAGAGCGGGGCAGGGGGATAGTTTGGGATTGATACAGGGGTATGGGGAGAGAGCGGGGCAGTGGGATTAGTTTGGGATTGATACAGGGGTATGGGGAGAGAGTGGGGCAGTGGGATTAGTTTGGGATTGATACAGGGCTATCGGGAGAGAGTGGGGCAGGGGGATTAGTTTGGGATTGATACAGGGCTATGGGGAGATAGCGGGGCAGTGGGATTAGTTTGGGGATTGATACAGGGCTATGGGGAGAGAGCGGGACAGTGGCATTAGTTTGGGGTTGATACAGGGCTATGGGGAGAGAGCGGGGCGGTGGGATTACTTGAGATTGATACAGGGCTATGGGGAGAGAGCGGGACAGTGTGCTGAGTTTGGGCATTGATACAGGGCATATGTGGAGAGAGTGGGACATTGGGAATATTTTGGGATTGATACAGGGCTATGGGGAGAGAACACGGCAGTGGGATTAGTTTGGGATTGATAGAGGGCTATGGGGATAGAGCGGGACAGTGGGATTGGTTTGGGGATTGATACTGGGCGATGTGGAGAGAGCGGGGCAGTGGGATTAGTTTGGGGATTGAGACTGGGTATTGGGGAGAGAGCGGGGCAGTGGGAATACTTTGGGATTGATATAGGACAATGGTGAGCGAGCGCGGCAGTGGGATTAGTTTGGGATTGATACAGGGCTAGGGGGAGAGAGCAGTTCAGTGGGATTAGTTTGGGATTGATACAGGGCTATGGGGAGAGAGTGGGACAACAGGATTGGTTTCTGATTGATACAGGGCTATGGGGAGAGAGCGGGGCTTTGGGATTAGTTCGGGGATTGATACTGGGCAATGGGGAGAGAGCAGGACATTGGGATTATTTTGGTATTGATATAGGGCTATGGGGTGTGAGCGCGGTGGTGGGATTAGTTTGGGATTGATACAGGGCTATGGGGAGAGCGGGACAGTGGGATTAGTTTGGGGATGATACAGGGCTATGGGGAGAGAGCGGGGCAGTGGGATTAGTTTGGGGATTGATACAGGGCTATGGGGAGAGAGCGGGACAGTGGGATTAGTTTGGGATTGATACAGGGCTATGGGGAGAGAGCGGGGCAGTGGGATTAGTTTGGGATTGATACAGGGCTATGGGGAGAGAGCGGGGCAGTGGGATTAGTTTCGGATTGATACATGGCTATGGGGAGAGAGCGGGACAGTGGGATTAATTTCGGATTGATGCATGGCTATGGGGAGAGAGCGGGACAGTGGGATTAGTTTGGGGATTGATACAGGGCTGTGGGGAGAGAGTGGGGCTGTGGGATTTGTTTGGGATTGATACAGGGCCTTGGGGAGAGAGTGGGGCAGTGGGACTAGTTTGGGGATAGATACAGGGCTATGTGGATAGAGTGGGACCATGGGATTAGTTTGGGGATAGATACAGGGCTATGGGGAGAGAGTGGGACGATGGAATTAGTTTTGGGATTGATACAGGACAATGGGGAGAGAGCGGGGCAGTGGGATTAGTTTGATATTGATACAGGGGTATGGAGAGATATCGGGGCAGTGGGATCAGTTTCAGATTGATACAGGGCTATGGGGAGCGAGTGGGGCAGTGGGATTAGTTTGGGATTGATACAGGACAATGGGGAGAGAGCGGGGCAGTGGGATTAGTTTGATATTGATACAGGGGTATGGAGAGATATCGGGGCAGTGGGATCAGTTTGAGATTGATACAGGGCTATGGGGAGCGAGTGGGGCAGTGGGATTAGTTTGGGGATCGATACAGGTCAGTGGGGAGGGTGCGGGGCAGTGGGATCAGTTTGGGATTGATACAGGGCTATGGGGAGAGAGTGGGGCAGTGGGATTAGTTTGGGATTGATACAGGGCTATGGGGAGAGAGTGGGGCAGTGGGATTAGATTGAGATTGATACAGGGCTATGGGGAGAGAGTGGGTCAGTGGTATTAGTTTGAGATTGATACACGGCGATGGGGAGAGAGTGGGGCAGTGGTATTAGTTTGAGGTTGATACAGGGCTATGAGGAGAGAGTGGGACAGTGGGATTAGTTTGGGATTGATACAGGGCTATGGGTAGAGTGGGGCAGTGGGATTAGTTTGGGATTGATACTGGGCTATGGGTAGAATGGGGCAGTGGGATTAGTTTGGGGATAGATACAGGGCTACGGGGAGAGAGTGGGGCAGTGGGATTAGTTTGGGATTGATACAGGGCTATGGGGAGAGAGTGGGGCAGTGGGATTAGTTTGGGATTGGTACAGGGCTATGGGGAGAGAGCGGGACAGTGGCATTAGTTTGGGGTTGATACAAGTCTATGTGGATAGTGCGGGACAGTGGGATTAGTTTGGGTATTGATACAGGGCATATGTGGAGAGAGTGGGGCATTGGGAATATTTTGGGATTGATACAGGGCTATGGGGAGAGAGTGGGGCTGTGGGATTAGTTTGGGGATTGATACAGGGCTATGGGGAGAGAGTGGGACAGCGGGATTAGTTTGGGATTGATACAGGGCTATGGGGAGAGAGCGGGGCAGTGGGATTTGTTTGGGATTGATACAGGGCTATGGGGAGAGAGTGGGACAGCTGGATTAGTTTGGGGATTGATAATGGTCTACGGGGAGAGAGTGGGGCAGTGGGATTAGTTTGAGGATTGATAAAGAGCTATGGGGAGGGAGGGGGCTTGTGGGATTGAGACAGGGCTATGGGGAGAGCGTGGGATAGTGGGATTAGATTGGGATTGATACAAGGCTATGTGGAGAGAACGGGACAGTGGGATTAGTTTGGGGATTGATACAGGGCTATGGGGAGGGAGTGGGCCAGTGGTATTAGATTGAGATTGATACAGGGCTATGGGGAGAGTGGGGCAGTGGTATTAGTTTGAGATTGATACAAGGCTATGGGTAGAATGGGGCAGTGGGATTAGTTTGGGGATAGATACAGGGCTACGGGGAGAGAGTGGGGCAGTGGGATTAGTTTGGGGATTGATACAGGGCTATGGGGAGAGAGCGGGGTTGTGGGATTGAGACAGGGCTATGGGGAGAGCGTGGGATAGTGGGATTAGATTGGGATTGATACAAGGCTATGTGGAGAGAACGGGGCAGTGGGATTAGTTTGGGGATTGATACAGGGCTATGGGGAGGGAGCGGGGCAGTGGGATTAGTTTGAGATTGATACAGGGATATGGGGAGAGAGCGGGGCAGTGGGATTAGTTTGAGATTGATACAGGGCTATGGGGAGAGAGCGGGACAGTGGGATTAGTTTTGGGATTGATACAGGGCTATGGGGAGAGAGCGGGGCAGTGGGATTAGTTTGAGATTGATACAGGGCTATGGGGAGAGAGCGGGACAGTGGGCTTAGTTTGGTGATTGATACTGGTCTATGGGGAGAACGCGGGGCATTGGGAATAGTTTGGGGATTGATTCTGGTCTATGGGGAGAGAGCGGGGCATTGGGATTAGTTTGGGCATTGAAACTGTGCTATGGGGAGTTTGCGGGTCAGTGGGATTAGTTTCAGGATTGATATAGGCCTACGGAGAGGGAGCGGGGCATTGGGATTAGTTTGGGGATTGGTGCTGGGTATGGGGAGAGAGCGGGACTGAGGGATTAGTTTGGGGATTGATACAGGTCTGTGGGGAGAGAGTGGGGCTGTGGGATTAGTTTGAGATTGATACAGGGCTGTGGGGAGAGAGTGGGGCTGTGGGATTAGTTTGGGATTGATACAGGGCTATGGGGAGAGAGCGGGGCAGTGGGATAAGATTGATATTGATACAGGGGTATGGAGAGATATCGGGGCAGTGGGATTAGTTTCGGATTGACACAGGGTTGTGGGGAGAGAGCGGGACAGTGGGAATAGTTTGGGGTTGATAAAGGGTTGTGAATAGCGAGTGGGACAGTGATTTTAGTTTGAGATTGATGCAGGGCTATGGGGAGAGAGTGGGGCTGTGGGATTAGTTCGGGATTGATACAGGGCCATGGGGAGAGAGTGGGACCATCAAATTAGTTTGGGGATTGATACAGGACAATGGGGAGAGAGCGGTGCAGTGGGATTAGTTTGGGATTGGTACAGGGCTACGGGGAGAGAGCGGGACAGTGGGATTAGTTTGGGATTAATACTGGGCTATGGGGAGAGAGCGGGGCAGTGGGATTAGTTTGAGATTGATACAGGGCTGTGGGGAGAGAGCGGGACAGTGGCATTAGTTTGGGGTTGATACAAGGCTATGTGGATAGTACGGGACAGTGGGATTAGTTTGGGTATTGATACAGGGCTATGGGGAGAGAGCGGGGCAGTGGGATTAGTTTGAGGTTTGATACAGTGCAATGGGGATAGAGTGGTCCAGTGGGATTGAAACTGGGCTTTGGGGAGAGAGGGGGACAGTGGGATTAGTTTGGGGATTGATACAGGGCTAAGGGGAGAGAGCGGGGCAGTGGGATTAGTTTGAGATTGAGACAGGGCTATGGGGAGAGAGCGGGGCGTTGGGATTACTTTGGGATTGATACAGGACTATGGGGAGAGAGTGGGATAGGGGGATTATTTTCGGGATTGATGCAGGGCTATGGGGAGCGAGCGGGAAAGTGGGATTAGTTTGGTGATTGATACAGGGCTATAGGGAGAGTGCGGGGCAGTGGGATCAGTTTGGGGATTGATACTGGTCTATGGGGATAGAGCGGGGCATTGGGATTAGTTTGTGGACTGGTGCTGGGTATGGGGAGAGAGCGGGACAGTAGAATTAGTTTGGGGATTGGTAAAGGGCGATGGGGAGTGAGCGGGACTGAGGGATTAGTTTGGGATCGGTACAGTGCTATGGGGAGAGAGCGGGGCAGTGGGATTAGCTTGGGGATTGATACAGGGCTATGGGGAGAGAGCGGGACAGAGGGATTAGTTTGGGGATTGATACAGGGCTATGGGAAGAGAGTGGGGCAGTGGTATTAGTTTGAGATTGATACAGGGCTGTGGGGAGAGAGTGGGGCAGTGGTTTTAGTTTGAGATTGACGCAGGGTTATGGGGAGAGTGCGGGGCTGTGGGATTAGTTTGGGATTGATACAGGGCCATGGGGAGAGAGTGGGGCAGTGGGATTAGTATGGGGATAGACACAGGGCTATGGGGAGAGAGTGGGACAGTGGGATTAGTTTCGAATTGACACAGGGCTATGGGGAGTGAACGGGACAGTGGGATTAGATTGGGGTTGATACAGTGTTGTGGGGAGAGAGCGGGGCAGCGGGATTAGTTTGGGGATCGATAAAGGTCAGTGGGGAGGGTGCGGGCAGTAGGATTTGTTTGGGATTGATAAAGGGCTATGAGGAGAGAGTGGGGCCATGGGATTAGTTTGGGGATTGAAACAGGGCGATGGGGAGAGAGTGGGACTATGGAATTAGTTTTGGGATTGATAAAGGACAATGGGGAGAGAGTGGGGCAGTGGGATTAGTTTGATATTGATACAGGACAATGGGGAGAGAGCGGGGACAGTGGGATTAGTTTGGGGATTGATACAGGTCTATGGAGAGATATCGGGGCAGTGGGATTTGTTTCGGATTGCCACAGGGTTGTGGGGAGAGAGCGGGACAGTGGGATTAGTTTGGGGATTGATACAGGGCTATGGGGAGAGAGCGGGGCAGTGGGATTAGTTTGGGCATTGATACAGGGCTATGGGGAGAGAGCGGGGCAATGGGATTAGTTTCGGATTGATACAGGGCTATGGGGAGAGAGCGGGACAGTGGGATTAATTTCGGATTGATGCATGGCTATGGGGAGAGAGCGGGACAGTGGGATTAGTTTGGGGTTTATACAGGGCTATGGGGAGTGAGCGGGACAGTGTGGTGTGTTTTGGCATTGGTACTGGGCTATGGGGAGGGAGCGGGGAAGTGGGATTAGTTTGGGATTGATAGACGGCTGTGGGGAAAGAGGGGGACTGTGGGATTGATACTGGGCTATGGGGAGAGAGCGGGGCAGTGGGATTAGTTAGGGGATTGATAGAGGACTACGGGGAGAGAGTGGGGTAGGGGGATTATTTTCGGGATTGATACAGGACTATGGAGAGAGCGGGACAGTGGAATTTGTTTGGGGATTGATACTGGGCTATGGGGTTAGAGCGGGGCTGTGCGATTAGTTTGGTGATTGATACAGGGCTATGGGGAGAGAGCGGGACATTGGGATTAGTTTGGGATTGACACAGGGCTATGGGGAGAGAGCGGGGCAGTGGGATTAGTTTGGGATTGACACAGGGCTATGGGGAGTGAGCGGGGCAGTGGGCTTAGTTTGCTGATTGATACTGGGCTATGGGGAGAGAGCGGAGCAGTGGGATTAGTTTGGGGATTGATACAGGGCTATAGGGAGAGTGCGGGGCAGTGGGATTAGTTTGGGGATTGATACTGGTCTATGGGGATAGAGCGGGGCATTGGGATTAGTTTGGGGACTGGTGCTGGGTATGGGGAGAGAGCGAGACAGTAGAATTAGTTTGGGGATTGTTACAGGGCTATGGGGAGAGAGTGGGGCAGTGGGATTAGTTTGGGATTGATACAGGGCTATGGGGAGAGAGTGGGGCAGTGGGATTAGTTTGGGATTGATACAGGGCTATGGGGAGAGAGTGGGGCAGTGGTATTAGTTTGAGATTGATACAGGGCTATGGGGAGAGAGCGGGACAGTGGGATTAGTTTGGGATTGATACAGGCTATGGGTAGAGTGGGACAGTGGGATTAGTTTGGGATTGATACAGGCTATGGGTAGAGAGCGGGACAGTGGGATTAGTTTGGGATTGATACAGGGCTATGGGGAGAGAGCGGGACAGTGGGATTAGTTTGGGATTGATACAGGCTATGGGTAGAGTGGGGCAGTGGGATTAGTTTGGGATTGATACAGGGCTATGGGGAGAGAGTGGGGCAGTGGGATTAGTTTGGGATTGATACAGGGTTATGGGGAGAGAGTGGGGCAGTGGGATTAGTTTGGGGATTGATACAGGGCTATGGGGAGAGAGCGGGACAGTGGGATTAGTTTGGGATTGATACAGGCTATGGGTAGAGTGGGGCAGTGGGATTAGTTTGGGATTGATACAGGGTTATGGGGAGAGAGCGGGTCAGTGGGATTAGTTCAGGATTGTTTCAGGGCTATGTGGAGAGAGTGGGACAGTGGGTTTAGTTTGGGGTTGATACAGGGCTATGGGGAGAGAGCGGGGCAGTGGGATTAGTTTGGGGTTGATATTGGTTCGTGGGGTGCGAGTGGGACAATGGGATTAGTTTGGGGATCGATACAGGTCAGTGGGGAGGGTGCGGGGCAGTGGGATTAGTTTGGGATTGATACACGGCGATGGGGATAGAGTGGGGCAGTGGGATTAGTTTGGGGATTGATACAGGGCTATGGGGAGAGAGCGGGCCAGTGTGATTAGTTTGGGGATGGATATATGGCTATGGGGAGAGACCGGGGCAGTGGGATTAGTTTGGGGATGGATAAAGGGCTATGCGGAGTGAGTGGGGCAGTGGGATTAGTTTGGGATTGATACAGGGCTATGGGGAGAGAGCGGGACAGTGGGATTAGTTTGGGGATGTATACAGGGCTAGGGGGAGAGATTGGGGCTGTGGGATTAGTTTGAGATTGATACTGGGCTATGGGTAGAATGGGGCAGTGGGATTAGTTTGGGGATAGATACAGGGCTACGGGGAGAGAGAGGGGCAGTGGGGTTAGTTTGGGATTGTTACACGGCTATGGGGAGTGAGCGGGGCAGTGGGGTTAGTTTGGGAATTGATACAGGGCTCTGGGAAGACATCCGGGTCATTGGGCTTAGTTTGGGCATTGATGCAAGTCTATAGGGAGAGTGCGGGACAGTGGGATTAGTTTGGGATTGATACAGGGATATGGGGAGAGAGCGGGACAGTGGGATTAGTTTGGGATTGATACTGGGCTATGGGGAGAGAGTGCGACAGTGGGATTAGTTTGGGATTGACACTGGGCTTTGGGTAGAGAGCCGGGCAGTGGGATTAGTTTGGGATTGATACAGGGCTATCGGGAGAGAGCGTGTTAGTGGGATTAGTTTGGGATTGATACAGGGCTATGGGGAGAGAGTGCGACAGTGGGATTAGTTTGGGATTGACACTGGGCTTTGGGTAGAGAGCCGGGCAGTGGGATTAGTTTGGGATTGATACAGAGCTATGGGGAGAGAGGGGGGCAGTGGGATTAGTTTGGGATTGATACAGTGCTATGAGGAGAGAGCGGGGCGGTGGGATTAGTTTGGGATTGATACAGGGCTATGGGGAGAGAGCGGGATAGTGGGATTAGTTTGGGATTGATACTGGGCTATGGGGAGAGAGTGCGACAGTGGGATTAGTTTGGGATTGACACTGGGCTTTGGGTAGAGAGCCGGGCAGTGGGATTAGTTTGGGATTGATACAGAGCTATGGGGAGAGAGGGGGGCAGTGGGATTAGTTTGGGATTGATACAGTGCTATGAGGAGAGAGCGGGGCGGTGGGATTAGTTTGGGATTGATACAGGGCTATGGGGAGAGAGCGGGATAGTGGCATTAGTTTGGGGTTGATACAAGGCTGTGTGGAGAGAGCGGGGCAGTGGGATTAGTTTGGAGATCGATAGTGGGCTATGTGGAGAGATTGGGACAGTGGGATAAATTTGGGATTGATACAGGGCTATGGGGAGAGAGCGGGGCATTGGGATTAGTTTGGGGATTGATACTGGGCTATGGGGAGAGAGCGGGGAGTGGGATTAGTTTGGGGATTGATACTGGTCTATGGGGAGAGAGTGGGACAGTGGGATTAGTTTGGGGATTGATACTGTGCTAGGGGAGAGAGCGGGAAAGTGGGATTAGTTTGCGCATTAATGCAGGTCTATGGGGATAGAGTGGGGCCGTGGGATTAGTTTGGGGATTGATACAGGGTTATGGGGAGAGAGCGGGACAGTGGGATTAGTTTGGGAATTGGTACAGGGCTATGGGGAGAGAGAGGGACAGTGGGATAAGTTTGGGGATTGATACTGGTCTATGGGGAGAGAGCGGGACAGTGGGATTAGTTTGGGGATTGATACAGGGCTATGGGGAGAGAGTGGGGCAGTGGGATTAGTTTGGGATTGATACAGGGCTATGGGGAGAGAGTGGGGCAGTGGGATTAGTTTGGGATTGATACAGGGCAATGGGGAGAGAGAGCGGGTCAGTGGCATTAGTTTGAGGATTGATACTGTGCTATGGGGTGAGAGCGGGACAGTGGGATTAGTTTGCGCATTAATGCAGGTCTATGGGGAAAGAGTGAGGCAGTGGGATTAGTTTGGGGATTGATACAGGGCTATGGTGAGAGATTGGGACAGTGGGATTAGTTTGGCATTGATACAGGGCTATGGGGAGAGATTGGGACAGTGGGATAAGTTTGGGATTGATGCAGGGCTTTGGGGAGAGAGCGGGGCAGTGGGATTAGTTTGGGATTGATACAGGGCCATGTGGTGAGAGCGGGGCAGTGGGATTAGTTTGGAGATCGATAGTGGGCTATGGGGAGAGAGCGGGTCATTGGGATTAGTTTGGGAATTGATACTGGGCTATGGGGAGAGAGCGGGGAGTGGGATTAGTTTGGGGATTGATACTGGTCTATGGGGAGAGAGTGGGATAGTGGGATTAGTTTGGGGATTGATACAGGGTTATGGGGAGATGGCGGGGCAGTGGGATTAGTTTGGGTATTGATACTGTGCTATGGGGAGAGAGCAGGAAAGTGGGATTAGTTTGCGCATTAATGCAGGTCTATGGTGATAGAGTGGGGCCGTGGGATTAGTTTGGGGATTGATACAGGGCTATGGGGAGAGTGGGGCAGTGGGATTAGTTTGGGATTGATACAGGGCTATGGGGAGAGAGAGGGGCAGTGGGATTAGTTTGGAATTGATACAGGGCAATGGGGAGAGAGTGGGGCAGTGGGATTAGTTTGTGGAATGATACAGGGCTATGGGGAGAGAGTGGGACTATGGAATTAGTTTGGGGATTGATACAGGGCTATGGGGAGAGTGGGGCAGTGGGATTAGTTTGGAGATCGATAGTGGGCTATGGGGAGAGAACGGGTCATTGGGATTAGTTTGGGGATTGATACTGGGCTATGGGGAGAGAGCGGGGAGTGGGATTAGTTTGAGGATTGATACTGCTCTATGGGGAGAGAGTGGGATAGTGGGATATATTTGGGATTGATACAGGGCTATGGGCAGCGCGAGCGGGGCAGTGGGATTAGTTTGGGATTGATACAGGGCCATGTGGAGAGAGCGGGGCAGTGGGATTAGTTTGGAGATCGATAGTGGGCTATGGGGAGAGAACGGGTCATTGGGATTAGTTTGGGGATTGATACTGGGCTATGGGGAGAGAGCGGGGAGTGGGATGAGTTTGGGAGTTGATACTGGTCTATGGGGAGAGAGTGGGATAGTGGGATTAGTTTGGGGATTGATACAGGGTTATGGGGAGATGGTGGGGCAGTGGGATTAGTTTGGGGATTGATACTGTGCTATGGGGAGAGAGCAGGAAAGTGGGATTAGTTTGCGCATTAATGCAGGTCTATGGTGATAGAGTGGGGCCGTGGGATTAGTTTGGGGATTGATACAGGGTTATGGGGAGAGAGCGGGACAGTGGGATTAGTTTGGGAATTGATACTGGGCTATGGGGAGAGATTGGGACAGTGGGATAAATTTGGGATTGATACAGGGCTATGGGCAGCGCGAGCGGGGCAGTGGGATTAGTTTGGGATTGATACAGGGCGATGTGGAGAGAGCAGGACAGTGGGATTAGTTTGGAGATCGATAGTGGGCTATGGGGAGAGAGCGGGTCATTGGGATTAGTTTGGGGATTGATACAGGGCTCTGGGAAGACATCCGGGTCATTGGGCTTAGTTTGGGCATTGATGCAAGTCTATAGGGAGAGTGCGGGACAGTGGGATTAGTTTGGGATTGATACAGGGATATGGGGAGAGAGCGGGACAGTGGGATTAGTTTGGGATTGATACTGGGCTACAGGGAAAGAGTGGGGCAGTGGGATTAGTTTGGGATTGATACAGGGCTATCGGGAGAGAGCGTGTTAGTGGGATTAGTTTGGGATTGATACAGGGCTATGGGGAGAGAGTGCGACAGTGGGATTAGTTTGGGATTGACACTGGGCTTTGGGTAGAGAGCCGGGCAGTGGGATTAGTTTGGGATTGATACAGAGCTATGGGGAGAGAGGGGGGCAGTGGGATTAGTTTGGGATTGATACAGTGCTATGAGGAGAGAGCGGGGCGGTGGGATTAGTTTGGGATTGATACAGGGCTATGGGGAGAGAGCGGGATAGTGGCATTAGTTTGGGATTGACACTGGGCTTTGGGTAGAGAGCCGGGCAGTGGGATTAGTTTGGGATTGATACAGAGCTATGGGGAGAGAGGGGGGCAGTGGGATTAGTTTGGGATTGATACAGTGCTATGAGGAGAGAGCGGGGCGGTGGGATTAGTTTGGGATTGATACAGGGCTATGGGGAGAGAGCGGGATAGTGGCATTAGTTTGGGGTTGATACAAGGCTGTGTGGAGAGAGCGGGGCAGTGGGATTAGTTTGGAGATCGATAGTGGGCTATGTGGAGAGATTGGGACAGTGGGATAAGTTTGGGATTGATACAGGGCTATGGGGAGAGAGCGGGGCATTGGGATTAGTTTGGGGATTGATACTGGGCTATGGGGAGAGAGCGGGGAGTGGGATTAGTTTGGGGATTGATACTGGTCTATGGGGAGAGAGTGGGACAGTGGGATTAGTTTGGGGATTGATACTGTGCTAGGGGAGAGAGCGGGAAAGTGGGATTAGTTTGCGCATTAATGCAGGTCTATGGGGATAGAGTGGGGCCGTGGGATTAGTTTGGGGATTGATACAGGGTTATGGGGAGAGAGCGGGACAGTGGGATTAGTTTGGGAATTGGTACAGGGCTATGGGGAGAGAGAGGGACAGTGGGATAAGTTTGGGGATTGATACTGGTCTATGGGGAGAGAGCGGGACAGTGGGATTAGTTTGGGGATTGATACAGGGCTATGGGGAGAGAGTGGGGCAGTGGGATTAGTTTGGGATTGATACAGGGCAATGGGGAGAGAGAGCGGGTCAGTGGCATTAGTTTGAGGATTGATACTGTGCTATGGGGTGAGAGCGGGACAGTGGGATTAGTTTGCGCATTAATGCAGGTCTATGGGGAAAGAGTGAGGCAGTGGGATTAGTTTGGGGATTGATACAGGGCTATGGTGAGAGATTGGGACAGTGGGATTAGTTTGGCATTGATACAGGGCTATGGGGAGAGATTGGGACAGTGGGATAAGTTTGGGATTGATGCAGGGCTTTGGGGAGAGAGCGGGGCAGTGGGATTAGTTTGGGATTGATACAGGGCCATGTGGTGAGAGCGGGGCAGTGGGATTAGTTTGGAGATCGATAGTGGGCTATGGGGAGAGAGCGGGTCATTGGGATTAGTTTGGGAATTGATACTGGGCTATGGGGAGAGAGCGGGGAGTGGGATTAGTTTGGGGATTGATACTGGTCTATGGGGAGAGAGTGGGATAGTGGGATTAGTTTGGGGATTGATACAGGGTTATGGGGAGATGGCGGGGCAGTGGGATTAGTTTGGGTATTGATACTGTGCTATGGGGAGAGAGCAGGAAAGTGGGATTAGTTTGCGCATTAATGCAGGTCTATGGTGATAGAGTGGGGCCGTGGGATTAGTTTGGGGATTGATACAGGGCTATGGGGAGAGTGGGGCAGTGGGATTAGTTTGGGATTGATACAGGGCTATGGGGAGAGAGAGGGGCAGTGGGATTAGTTTGGAATTGATACAGGGCAATGGGGAGAGAGTGGGGCAGTGGGATTAGTTTGTGGAATGATACAGGGCTATGGGGAGAGAGTGGGACTATGGAATTAGTTTGGGGATTGATACAGGGCTATGGGGAGAGTGGGGCAGTGGGATTAGTTTGGGATTGATACAGGGCTATGGGGAGAGAGTGGGGCAGTGGGATTAGTTTGGGATTGATACAGGGCAATGGGGAGAGAGAGCGGGTCAGTGGCATTAGTTTGAGGATTGATTCTGTGCTATGGGGTGAGAGCGGTACAGTGGGATTAGTTTGCGCATTAATGCAGGTCTATGGGGAAAGAGTGAGGCAGTGGAATTAGTTTGTGGATTGATACAGGGCTATGGGGAGAGATTGGGATAGTGGGAGAAGTTTGGGATTGATACAGGGCTATGGGCAGCGCGAGCGTGGCAGTGGGATTAGTTTGGCATTGATACTGGGCTATGGGGAGAGATTGGGACAGTGGGATAAGTTTGGGATTGATGCAGGGCTATGGGGAGAGAGCGGGGCAGTGAGATTAGTTTGGGATTGATACAGGGCCATGTGGAGAGAGCGGGGCAGTGGGATTAGTTTGGAGATCGATAGTGGGCTATGGGGAGAGAGCAGGTCATTGGGATTAGTTTGGGGATTGATACTGCTCTATGGGGAGAGAGTGGGATAGTGGGATATATTTGGGATTGATACAGGGCTATGGGCAGCGCGAGCGGGGCAGTGGGATTAGTTTGGGATTGATACAGGGCCATGTGGAGAGAGCGGGGCAGTGGGATTAGTTTGGAGATCGATAGTGGGCTATGGGGAGAGAACGGGTCATTGGGATTAGTTTGGGGATTGATACTGGGCTATGGGGAGAGAGCGGGGAGTGGGATGAGTTTGGGAGTTGATACTGGTCTATGGGGAGAGAGTGGGATAGTGGGATTAGTTTGGGGATTGATACAGGGTTATGGGGAGATGGTGGGGCAGTGGGATTAGTTTGGGGATTGATACTGTGCTATGGGGAGAGAGCAGGAAAGTGGGATTAGTTTGCGCATTAATGCAGGTCTATGGTGATAGAGTGGGGCCGTGGGATTAGTTTGGGGATTGATACAGGGTTATGGGGAGAGAGCGGGACAGTGGGATTAGTTTGGGAATTGATACTGGGCTATGGGGAGAGATTGGGACAGTGGGATAAATTTGGGATTGATACAGGGCTATGGGCAGCGCGAGCGGGGCAGTGGGATTAGTTTGGGATTGATACAGGGCGATGTGGAGAGAGCAGGACAGTGGGATTAGTTTGGAGATCGATAGTGGGCTATGGGGAGAGAGCGGGTCATTGGGATTAGTTTGGGGATTGATACAGGGCTCTGGGAAGACATCCGGGTCATTGGGCTTAGTTTGGGCATTGATGCAAGTCTATAGGGAGAGTGCGGGACAGTGGGATTAGTTTGGGATTGATACAGGGATATGGGGAGAGAGCGGGACAGTGGGATTAGTTTGGGATTGATACTGGGCTACAGGGAAAGAGTGGGGCAGTGGGATTAGTTTGGGATTGATACAGGGCTATCGGGAGAGAGCGTGTTAGTGGGATTAGTTTGGGATTGATACAGGGCTATGGGGAGAGAGTGCGACAGTGGGATTAGTTTGGGATTGACACTGGGCTTTGGGTAGAGAGCCGGGCAGTGGGATTAGTTTGGGATTGATACAGAGCTATGGGGAGAGAGGGGGGCAGTGGGATTAGTTTGGGATTGATACAGTGCTATGAGGAGAGAGCGGGGCGGTGGGATTAGTTTGGGATTGATACAGGGCTATGGGGAGAGAGCGGGATAGTGGCATTAGTTTGGGATTGACACTGGGCTTTGGGTAGAGAGCCGGGCAGTGGGATTAGTTTGGGATTGATACAGAGCTATGGGGAGAGAGGGGGGCAGTGGGATTAGTTTGGGATTGATACAGTGCTATGAGGAGAGAGCGGGGCGGTGGGATTAGTTTGGGATTGATACAGGGCTATGGGGAGAGAGCGGGATAGTGGCATTAGTTTGGGGTTGATACAAGGCTGTGTGGAGAGAGCGGGGCAGTGGGATTAGTTTGGAGATCGATAGTGGGCTATGTGGAGAGATTGGGGCAGTGGGATAAGTTTGGGATTGATACAGGGCTATGGGGAGAGAGCGGGGCATTGGGATTAGTTTGGGGATTGATACTGGGCTATGGGGAGAGAGCGGGGAGTGGGATTAGTTTGGGGATTGATACTGGTCTATGGGGAGAGAGTGGGACAGTGGGATTAGTTTGGGGATTGATACTGTGCTAGGGGAGAGAGCGGGAAAGTGGGATTAGTTTGCGCATTAATGCAGGTCTATGGGGATAGAGTGGGGCCGTGGGATTAGTTTGGGGATTGATACAGGGTTATGGGGAGAGAGCGGGACAGTGGGATTAGTTTGGGAATTGGTACAGGGCTATGGGGAGAGAGAGGGACAGTGGGATAAGTTTGGGGATTGATACTGGTCTATGGGGAGAGAGCGGGACAGTGGGATTAGTTTGGGGATTGATACAGGGCTATGGGGAGAGAGTGGGGCAGTGGGATTAGTTTGGGATTGATACAGGGCAATGGGGAGAGAGAGCGGGTCAGTGGCATTAGTTTGAGGATTGATACTGTGCTATGGGGTGAGAGCGGGACAGTGGGATTAGTTTGCGCATTAATGCAGGTCTATGGGGAAAGAGTGAGGCAGTGGGATTAGTTTGGGGATTGATACAGGGCTATGGTGAGAGATTGGGACAGTGGGATTAGTTTGGCATTGATACAGGGCTATGGGGAGAGATTGGGACAGTGGGATAAGTTTGGGATTGATGCAGGGCTTTGGGGAGAGAGCGGGGCAGTGGGATTAGTTTGGGATTGATACAGGGCCATGTGGTGAGAGCGGGGCAGTGGGATTAGTTTGGAGATCGATAGTGGGCTATGGGGAGAGAGCGGGTCATTGGGATTAGTTTGGGAATTGATACTGGGCTATGGGGAGAGAGCGGGGAGTGGGATTAGTTTGGGGATTGATACTGGTCTATGGGGAGAGAGTGGGATAGTGGGATTAGTTTGGGGATTGATACAGGGTTATGGGGAGATGGCGGGGCAGTGGGATTAGTTTGGGTATTGATACTGTGCTATGGGGAGAGAGCAGGAAAGTGGGATTAGTTTGCGCATTAATGCAGGTCTATGGTGATAGAGTGGGGCCGTGGGATTAGTTTGGGGATTGATACAGGGCTATGGGGAGAGTGGGGCAGTGGGATTAGTTTGGGATTGATACAGGGCTATGGGGAGAGAGAGGGGCAGTGGGATTAGTTTGGAATTGATACAGGGCAATGGGGAGAGAGTGGGGCAGTGGGATTAGTTTGTGGAATGATACAGGGCTATGGGGAGAGAGTGGGACTATGGAATTAGTTTGGGGATTGATACAGGGCTATGGGGAGAGTGGGGCAGTGGGATTAGTTTGGGATTGATACAGGGCTATGGGGAGAGAGTGGGGCAGTGGGATTAGTTTGGGATTGATACAGGGCAATGGGGAGAGAGAGCGGGTCAGTGGCATTAGTTTGAGGATTGATTCTGTGCTATGGGGTGAGAGCGGTACAGTGGGATTAGTTTGCGCATTAATGCAGGTCTATGGGGAAAGAGTGAGGCAGTGGAATTAGTTTGTGGATTGATACAGGGCTATGGGGAGAGATTGGGATAGTGGGAGAAGTTTGGGATTGATACAGGGCTATGGGCAGCGCGAGCGTGGCAGTGGGATTAGTTTGGCATTGATACTGGGCTATGGGGAGAGATTGGGACAGTGGGATAAGTTTGGGATTGATGCAGGGCTATGGGGAGAGAGCGGGGCAGTGAGATTAGTTTGGGATTGATACAGGGCCATGTGGAGAGAGCGGGGCAGTGGGATTAGTTTGGAGATCGATAGTGGGCTATGGGGAGAGAGCAGGTCATTGGGATTAGTTTGGGGATTGATACTGGGCTATGGGGAGAGAGCGGGGAGTGGGATTAGTTTGAGGATTGATACTGCTCTATGGGGAGAGAGTGGGATAGTGGGATATATTTGGGATTGATACAGGGCTATGGGCAGCGCGAGCGGGGCAGTGGGATTAGTTTGGGATTGATACAGGGCCATGTGGAGAGAGCGGGGCAGTGGGATTAGTTTGGAGATCGATAGTGGGCTATGGGGAGAGAACGGGTCATTGGGATTAGTTTGGGGATTGATACTGGGCTATGGGGAGAGAGCGGGGAGTGGGATGAGTTTGGGAGTTGATACTGGTCTATGGGGAGAGAGTGGGATAGTGGGATTAGTTTGGGGATTGATACAGGGTTATGGGGAGATGGTGGGGCAGTGGGATTAGTTTGGGGATTGATACTGTGCTATGGGGAGAGAGCAGGAAAGTGGGATTAGTTTGCGCATTAATGCAGGTCTATGGTGATAGAGTGGGGCCGTGGGATTAGTTTGGGGATTGATACAGGGTTATGGGGAGAGAGCGGGACAGTGGGATTAGTTTGGGAATTGATACTGGGCTATGGGGAGAGATTGGGACAGTGGGATAAATTTGGGATTGATACAGGGCTATGGGCAGCGCGAGCGGGGCAGTGGGATTAGTTTGGGATTGATACAGGGCGATGTGGAGAGAGCAGGACAGTGGGATTAGTTTGGAGATCGATAGTGGGCTATGGGGAGAGAGCGGGTCATTGGGATTAGTTTGGGGATTGATACAGGGCTCTGGGAAGACATCCGGGTCATTGGGCTTAGTTTGGGCATTGATGCAAGTCTATAGGGAGAGTGCGGGACAGTGGGATTAGTTTGGGATTGATACAGGGATATGGGGAGAGAGCGGGACAGTGGGATTAGTTTGGGATTGATACTGGGCTACAGGGAAAGAGTGGGGCAGTGGGATTAGTTTGGGATTGATACAGGGCTATCGGGAGAGAGCGTGTTAGTGGGATTAGTTTGGGATTGATACAGGGCTATGGGGAGAGAGTGCGACAGTGGGATTAGTTTGGGATTGACACTGGGCTTTGGGTAGAGAGCCGGGCAGTGGGATTAGTTTGGGATTGATACAGAGCTATGGGGAGAGAGGGGGGCAGTGGGATTAGTTTGGGATTGATACAGTGCTATGAGGAGAGAGCGGGATAGTGGCATTAGTTTGGGGTTGATACAAGGCTGTGTGGAGAGAGCGGGGCAGTGGGATTAGTTTGGAGATCGATAGTGGGCTATGTGGAGAGATTGGGACAGTGGGATAAGTTTGGGATTGATACAGGGCTATGGGGAGAGAGCGGGGCATTGGGATTAGTTTGGGGATTGATACTGGGCTATGGGGAGAGAGCGGGGAGTGGGATTAGTTTGGGGATTGATACTGGTCTATGGGGAGAGAGTGGGACAGTGGGATTAGTTTGGGGATTGATACTGTGCTAGGGGAGAGAGCGGGAAAGTGGGATTAGTTTGCGCATTAATGCAGGTCTATGGGGATAGAGTGGGGCCGTGGGATTAGTTTGGGGATTGATACGGGGTTATGGGGAGAGAGCGGGACAGTGGGATTAGTTTGGGAATTGGTACAGGGCTATGGGGAGAGAGAGGGACAGTGGGATAAGTTTGGGGATTGATACTGGTCTATGGGGAGAGAGCGGGACAGTGGGATTAGTTTGGGGATTGATACAGGGCTATGGGGAGAGAGTGGGGCAGTGGGATTAGTTTGGGATTGATACAGGGCTATGGGGAGAGAGTGGGGCAGTGGGATTAGTTTGGGATTGATACAGGGCAATGGGGAGAGAGAGCGGGTCAGTGGCATTAGTTTGAGGATTGATACTGTGCTATGGGGTGAGAGCGGGACAGTGGGATTAGTTTGCGCATTAATGCAGGTCTATGGGGAAAGAGTGAGGCAGTGGGATTAGTTTGGGGATTGATACAGGGCTATGGTGAGAGATTGGGACAGTGGGATTAGTTTGGCATTGATACAGGGCTATGGGGAGAGATTGGGACAGTGGGATAAGTTTGGGATTGATGCAGGGCTTTGGGGAGAGAGCGGGGCAGTGGGATTAGTTTGGGATTGATACAGGGCCATGTGGTGAGAGCGGGGCAGTGGGATTAGTTTGGAGATCGATAGTGGGCTATGGGGAGAGAGCGGGTCATTGGGATTAGTTTGGGAATTGATACTGGGCTATGGGGAGAGAGCGGGGAGTGGGATTAGTTTGGGGATTGATACTGGTCTATGGGGAGAGAGTGGGATAGTGGGATTAGTTTGGGGATTGATACAGGGTTATGGGGAGATGGCGGGGCAGTGGGATTAGTTTGGGTATTGATACTGTGCTATGGGGAGAGAGCAGGAAAGTGGGATTAGTTTGCGCATTAATGCAGGTCTATGGTGATAGAGTGGGGCCGTGGGATTAGTTTGGGGATTGATACAGGGCTATGGGGAGAGTGGGGCAGTGGGATTAGTTTGGGATTGATACAGGGCTATGGGGAGAGAGAGGGGCAGTGGGATTAGTTTGGAATTGATACAGGGCAATGGGGAGAGAGTGGGGCAGTGGGATTAGTTTGTGGAATGATACAGGGCTATGGGGAGAGAGTGGGACTATGGAATTAGTTTGGGGATTGATACAGGGCTATGGGGAGAGTGGGGCAGTGGGATTAGTTTGGGATTGATACAGGGCTATGGGGAGAGAGTGGGGCAGTGGGATTAGTTTGGGATTGATACAGGGCAATGGGGAGAGAGAGCGGGTCAGTGGCATTAGTTTGAGGATTGATTCTGTGCTATGGGGTGAGAGCGGTACAGTGGGATTAGTTTGCGCATTAATGCAGGTCTATGGGGAAAGAGTGAGGCAGTGGAATTAGTTTGTGGATTGATACAGGGCTATGGGGAGAGATTGGGATAGTGGGAGAAGTTTGGGATTGATACAGGGCTATGGGCAGCGCGAGCGTGGCAGTGGGATTAGTTTGGCATTGATACTGGGCTATGGGGAGAGATTGGGACAGTGGGATAAGTTTGGGATTGATGCAGGGCTATGGGGAGAGAGCGGGGCAGTGAGATTAGTTTGGGATTGATACAGGGCCATGTGGAGAGAGCGGGGCAGTGGGATTAGTTTGGAGATCGATAGTGGGCTATGGGGAGAGAGCAGGTCATTGGGATTAGTTTGGGGATTGATACTGGGCTATGGGGAGAGAGCGGGGAGTGGGATTAGTTTGAGGATTGATACTGCTCTATGGGGAGAGAGTGGGATAGTGGGATATATTTGGGATTGATACAGGGCTATGGGCAGCGCGAGCGGGGCAGTGGGATTAGTTTGGGATTGATACAGGGCCATGTGGAGAGAGCGGGGCAGTGGGATTAGTTTGGAGATCGATAGTGGGCTATGGGGAGAGAACGGGTCATTGGGATTAGTTTGGGGATTGATACTGGGCTATGGGGAGAGAGCGGGGAGTGGGATGAGTTTGGGAGTTGATACTGGTCTATGGGGAGAGAGTGGGATAGTGGGATTAGTTTGGGGATTGATACAGGGTTATGGGGAGATGGTGGGGCAGTGGGATTAGTTTGGGGATTGATACTGTGCTATGGGGAGAGAGCAGGAAAGTGGGATTAGTTTGCGCATTAATGCAGGTCTATGGTGATAGAGTGGGGCCGTGGGATTAGTTTGGGGATTGATACAGGGTTATGGGGAGAGAGCGGGACAGTGGGATTAGTTTGGGAATTGATACTGGGCTATGGGGAGAGATTGGGACAGTGGGATAAATTTGGGATTGATACAGGGCTATGGGCAGCGCGAGCGGGGCAGTGGGATTAGTTTGGGATTGATACAGGGCCATGTGGAGAGAGCGGGGCAGTGGGATTAGTTTGGGATTGATACAGGGCGATGTGGAGAGAGCAGGACAGTGGGATTAGTTTGGAGATCGATAGTGGGCTATGGGGAGAGAGCGGGTCATTGGGATTAGTTTGGGGATTGATACTGGGCTATGGGGAGAGAGAGGGGAGTGGGATTAGTTTGGGGATTGATACTGGTCTATGGGGAGAGAGTGGGATAGTGGGATTAGTTTGGGGATTGATACAGGGTTATGGGGAAATGGCGGGGCAGTGGGATTTGTTTGGGGATTGATACTGTGCTATGGGGAGAGAGCAGGATAGTGGGATTAGTCTGCGCATTAATGCAGGTCTATGGTGATAGAGTGGGGCCGTGGGATTAGTTTGGGGATTGATACAGGGTTATGGGCAGAGAGCGGGACAGTGGGATTAGTTTGGGAATTGGTACAGGGCTATGGGGAGAGAGAGGAACAGTGGGATTAGTTTGGGAATTGGTACAGGGCTATGGGGAGAGAGAGGGATAGTGGGAAAAGTTTGGGGTTTGATAATGGTCTATGGGGAGAGAGCGGGACAGTGCGATTAGTTTGTGGATTGATACAGGACTATGGGGAGAGTGGGGCAGTGGGATTAGTTTGGGATTGATACAGGGCTATGGGGAGAGAGTGGGGCAGTGGGATTAGTTTGGGGATTGATACAGGGCAATGGGGAGAGAGTGGGGCAGTGGGATTAGTTTGGGGAATGATACAGGGCTATGGGGAGAGAGTGGGACTATGGAATTAGTTTGGGGATTGATACAGGGCGATGGGGAGAGAGTGGGGCAGTGGGATTAGTTTGGATATTGATACAGGGCTATGGGGAGAGAGTGGGGCAGTGGTATTAGTTTGGGATTGATACATGGCTATGGGGAGAGATTGGGACAATGGAATTAGTTTGGGGATAGATACAGGGCTATGGGGAGAGATTGGGACAGTGGGATTAGTTTGGGATTGATACAGGGCTATGGGGAGAGATTGGGACAGTGGGATAAGTTTGGGATTGATACAGGGCTATGGGGAGAGAGTGGGACATTGGGATTAGTTTGGGATTAATACAGGGCTATGTGGAGAGAGCGGGGCAGTGGGATTAGTTTGAAGATCGATAGTGGGCTATGGGGAGAGATTGGGACAGTGGGATAAGTTTGGGATTGATACAGGGCTATGGGGAGAGAGCGCGGCATTGGGATTAGTTTGGGGATTGATACTGGGCTATGGGGAGAGAGCGGGGAGTGGGATTAGTTTGGGATTGATACTGGTCTATGGGGAGAGAGTGGGACAGTGGGATTAGTTTGTGGATTGATACTGTGCTATGGGGAGAGAGTGGGGCAGTGGGATTAGTTCGGGATTGATACAGGGCAATGGGGAGAGAGCGGGTCAGTGGCATTAGTTTGAGGATTGATACTGTGCTATGGGGTGAGAGCGGGACAGTGGGATTAGTTTGCGCATTAATGCAGGTCTATGGGGAAACAGTGAGGCAGTGGGATTAGTTTGGGGATTGATACAGGGCTATGGTGAGAGATTGGGACAGTGGGATTAGTTTGGCATTGATACAGGGCTATGGGGAGAGATTGGGACAGTGGGATAAGTTTGGGATTGATGCAGGGCTATGGGGAGAGAGCGGGGCAGTGGCATTAGTTTGGGATTGATACAGGGCCATGTGGAGAGAGCGGGGCATTGGGATTAGTTTGGAGATCGATAGTGGGCTATGGGGAGAGAGCGGGTCATTGGGATTAGTTTGGGAATTGATACTGGGCTATGGGGAGAGAGCGGGGAGTGGGATTTGTTTGGGGATTGATATTGGTCTATGGGGAGACAGTGGGATAGTGGGATTAGTTTGGGAATTGATACTGGGCTATGGGGAGAGATTGGGACAGTGGGATAAATTTGGGATTGATACAGGGCTATGGGCAACGCGAGCGGGGCAGTGGGATTAGTTTGGGATTGATACAGGGCCATGTGGAGAGAGCGGGGCAGTGGGATTAGTTTGGGGATTGATACTGGGCTATGGGGAGAGAGCGGGGAGTGGGATTAGTTTGGGGATTGATACTGGTCTATGGGGAGAGAGTGGGATATTGGGATTAGTTTGGGGATTGATACAGGGTTATGGGGAGGTGGCGGGGCAGTGGGATTAGTTTGGGGATTGATACAGGGTTATGGGGAGATGGCGGGGCAGTGGGATTTGTTTGGGGATTGATACTGTGCTATGGGGAGAGAGCAGGAAAGTGGGATTAGTCTGCGCATTAATGCAGGTCTATGGTGATAGAGTGGGGCCGTGGGATTAGTTTGGGGATTGATACAGGGTTATGGGGAGAGAGCGGGACAGTGGGATTAGTTTGGGAATTGGTACAGGGCTATGGGGAGAGAGCGGGGCCGTGGGATTAGTTTGGGGATTGATACAGGGTTATGGGGAGAGAGCGGGACAGTGGGATTAGTTTGGGAATTGGTACAGGGCTATGGGGAGAGAGAGGGATAGTGGGAAAAGTTTGGGGTTTGATACTGGTCTATGGGGAGAGAGCGGGACAGTGGGATTAGTTTGGTGATTGATACAGGGCTATGGGGAGAGTGGGGCAGTGGGATTAGTTTGGGATTGATACAGGGCTATGGAGAGAGAGAGGGGCAGTGGGATTAGTTTGGGATTGATACAGGGCAATGGGTAGAGAGTGGGGCAGTGGGATTAGTTTGGGGAATGATACAGGGCTATGGGGAGAGAGTGCGACTATGGAATTAGTTTGGGGAATGATACTGTGCTATGGGGTGAGAGCGGGACAGTGGGATTAGTTTGCGCATTAATGCAGGTCTATGGGGAAAGAGTGAGGCAGTGGGATTAGTTTGGGGATTGATACAGGGCTATGGGGAGAGATTGGGACAGTGGGATAAGTTTGGGATTGATACAGGGCTATGGGCAGCGCGAGCGTGGCAGTGGGATTAGTTTGGCATTGATACAGGGCTATGGGGAGAGAGCGGGGCAGTGGGATTAGTTTGGGATTGATACAGGGCCGTGTGGAGAGAGCTGGGCAGTGGGATTAGTTTGGAGATCGATAGTGGGCTATGGGGAGAGAGCAGGTCATTGGGATTAGTTTGGGGATTGATTCTGGGCTATGGGGAGAGAGCGGGGAGTGGGATTAGTTTGGGGATTGATACTGCTCTATGGGGAGAGAGTGGGATAGTGGGATATATTTGGGATTGATACAGGGCTATGGGCAGCGCGAGCGGGGCAGTGGGATTAGTTTGGGATTGATACAGGGCCATGTGGAGAGAGCGGGGCAGTGGGATTAGTTTGGAGATCGATAGTGGGCTATGGGGAGAGAGCGGGTCATTGGGATTAGTTTGGGGATTGATACTGGGCTATGGGGAGAGAATGGGATAGTGGGATTAGTTTGGGGATTGATACTGTGCTATGGGGAGAGAGTGGGACATTGGGATTAGTTTGGGATTAATACAGGGCCTTGTGGAGAGAGCGGGGCAGTGGGATTAGTTTTGAGATCGATAGTGGGCTATGGGGAGAGATTGGGACAGTGGGATAAGTTTGGGATTGATACAGGGCTATGGGGAGAGAGTGGGGCATTGGGATTAGTTTGGGGATTGATACTGGGCTATGGGGAGAGAGCGGGGAGTGGGATTAGTTTGGGGATTGATACTGGTCTATGGGGAGAGAGTGGGACAGTGGGATTAGTTTGGGGATTGATACTGTGCTATGGGGAGAGAGCGGGAAAGTGGGATTAGTTTGCGCATTAATGCAGGTCTATGGGGATAGAGTGGGGCCGTGGGATTAGTTTGGGGATTGATACAGGGTTATGGGGAGAGAGCGGGAAAGTGGGATTAGTTTGGGAATTGGTACAGGGCTATGGGGAGAGAGAGGGACAGTGGGATAAGTTTGGGGATTGATACTGGTCTATGGGGAGAGAGCGGGACAGTGGGATTAGTTTGGGGATTGATACAGGGCTATGGGGAGAGAGTGGGGCAGTGGGATTAGTTTGGGATTGATACAGGGCTATGGGGAGAGAGTGGGGCAGTGGGATTAGTTTGGGATTGATACAGGGCAATGGGGAGAGAGCGGGTCAGTGGCATTAGTTTGAGGATTGATACTGTGCTATGGGGTGAGAGCGGGACAGTGGGATTAGTTTGCGCATTAATGCAGGTCTATGGGGAAAGAGTGAGGCCGTGGGATTAGTTTGGGGATTGATACAGGGCTATGGTGAGAGATTGGGACAGTGGGATTAGTTTGGCATTGATACAGGGCTATGGGGAGAGATTGGGACAGTGGGATAAGTTTGGGATTGATACAGGGCTATGGGGAGAGATTGGGACAGTGGGGTAAATTTGGGATTGATACAGGGCTATGGGCAGCGCGAGCGGGGCAGTGGGATTAGTTTGGGACTGATACAGGGCCATGTGGAGAGAGCGGGGCAGTGGGATTAGTTTGGAGGTCGATAGTGGGCTATGGGGAGAGAGCGGGTCATTGGGATTAGTTTGGGGATTGATACTGGGCTATGGGGAGAGAGCGGGGAGTGGGATTAGTTTGGGGATTGATACTGGTCTATGGGGAGAGAGTGGGATAGTGGGATTAGCTTGGGGATTGATACAGGGTTATGGGGAGATGGCGGGGCAGTGGGATTTGTTTGGGGATTGATACTGTGCTATGGGGAGAGAGCAGGAAAGTGGGATTAGTCTGCGCATTAATGCAGGTCTATGGTGATAGAGTGGGTCCGTGGGATTAGTTTGGGGATTGATACAGGGTTATGGGGAGAGAGCGGGACAGTGGGATTAGTTTGGGAATTGGTACAGGGCTATGGGGAGAGAGAGGGATAGTGGCAAAAGTTTGGGGTTTGATACTGGTCTATGGGGAGAGAGCGGGACAGTGGGATTAGTTTGGTGATTGATACAGGGCTATGGGGAGAGTGGGGCTGTGGGATTAGTTTGGGATTGATACAGGGCTATGGGGAGAGAGAGGGGCAGTGGGATTAGTTTGGGATTGATACAGGGCAATGGGGAGAGAGTGGGGCAGTGGGATTAGTTTGGGGAATGATACTGGTCTATGGGGATCCAGTGGGCCAGTGAGTTTAGTTTGGCGATTGATTCTGGGCTATGTGTGGAGACTATGATACTTACACTAAAGCTTTCACACTTAGTAGACTCGCAGATATTGTCAGTCATTCAACATGATTGTCCTGTGCTACAATTCCCACCTTGGTCAACTGCTGCAGCCAATGCAGCACTTGCTCAGCGCTCGATTACTGAATGGTGAGTTCCTCTGTAGGACTGTCTCCCTATTTTCGCTCCCGTGAGAGTCAGTGAGACACATGTAAGATCACACGGTTAAACTCTGGAATTAAATTGGGGATTAGCTCAGAGTGCATTAACTGTCCGAAGCTCTGTCTCTCTGAGCAATGGGATAAGTGGGATTAGTTTGGGATAGATACAGGGCTAGGGGACCGTTACACTTACACACACACACACACACATTGACATACATACATACAAACACACACAAACAAACATTGACATACATCCAAAAACACACAGACAACATTGACATACACACACGCAGACTTACAGACACAAACACGTAGATACACATATCGACATACCCAAACACACACACATACTGACATACACACATAGACACACACACACACACACATTGACATAGACACACATTGACATATACACACACACATTGACATACACACACACACGCAAACAGACAAACGCATTGACATACAGACACAGACAAACATATTGACGCACGCACACTTTTATATACACATACACAGACTCAGACACACACATTGACATACACGCACACAGACTCAGACACACACACACACATTGACACACATACACATTGACATAGACACACATTGACATATACACACACACATTGACATACACACAAACAGACAAACGCATTGACATACAGACACAGACAAACATATTGACACACGCACACTTTTATATACACATACACAGACTCAGACACACACATTGACATTCACACACAGACTCAGACACACACACACATTGACATACACACGCACACACACACACAAATCGTCATGCACACATACACACAGAAACAGACACACACAAACATTGACATTCACGCACACATACACAGGCACGCACACACACATTGACACACACACACACGCATTGACATACCCACAGACACACACACACAAACAGGCAGACACAGACACACGCATGCTAACATACACAGACGCACATACTGACACACACACACACATCGACCGGCAGACACACACAGACACACAGGCAGGCACAGACACATAAAGACGCACTCACAGGCAGACACAGACACACACACAATCACAGACACAAACACATCCTCACCCAAACACATTCGCAAATACACACACACAAACACATGCACACTTCCATCCAAAAACACACACCCACCCACCCACCCATCCACCTAACTCCCAAACACCTACACAATCGGACACACACACAACTGGGGACTGATAGAATGCTATTAATACCTTCCCATGTGCAGCAAAAAAGGCTGTTTATAATCTCAGTTTTTAAAGGCTTTGATCCATCTGCCCGGAGGATGAGAGAGAGAGGGGCTGAGGACAATCCTCTTTCTGGCTGCATTACATATACGTCTGTCACCTGTTATTGTTCACAGTTCACACCGCCCGCCCTCAGCATCAGTAGCAGCAGAGAGGAGACAGACATCGGCAACCCACACACACACACACACACAGAGAGACACACGGAGAAAACAGCAAACACAGTAAGTCAAATACTAAACATCCCAGCAACTGAACTCAACCTCACCAACACATGTTTGATGGGGACGGTCTAGAGGGAGCTTTACTCTGTATCTAACCCCGTGCTGTACCTGTCCTGGGAGTGTTTGATGGGGACGGTGTAGAGGGAGCTTTACTCTGTATCTAACCCCGTGCTGTACCTGCCCTGGGAGTGTTTGATGGGGACGGTGTAGAGGGAGCTTTACTCTGTATCTAACCCCGTTCTGTACCTGTCCTGGGAGTGTTTGATGGGGACAGTGTAGAGGGAGCTTTACTCTATATCTGACCCTGTGCTGTACCTGTCCTGGGACTGTTTGATGGGGACGGTGTAGAGGGATTTACTCTATATCTAACACCGTGCTGTATTGGCCGGGGAATGACATGTTGTGGGATATATCAGAGTGTTACAGTGAGGGGTGTGGGATATATCAGAGTGTTATAGTGAGGGGTGTGGGATATATCAGAGTGTTACAGTGAGGGGTGTGGGGTATACCAGAGTGTTACAGTGAGGGGTGTGGGATATATCAGAGTGTTACAGTGAGGGGTGTGGGGTATATCAGAGTGTTACAGTGAGGGGTGTGGGATATGTCGGAGTATTACAGTGAGGGGTGTGGGATGTGTCGGAGTATTACAGTGAGGGGTGTGGGGTATATCAGAGTGTTACAGTGAGGGGTGTGGGATATGTCGGAGTATTACAGTGAGGGGTGTGGGGTATATCAGAGTGTTACAGTGAGGGGTGTGGGATATATCAGAGTGTTACAGTGAGGGGTGTGGGATATATCAGAGTGTTACAGTGAGGGGTGTGGGGTATATCAGAGTGTTACAGTGAGGGGTGTGGGATATGTCGGAGTATTACAGTGAGGGGTGTGGGATATGTCGGAGTATTACACTGAGAGGCGTGGGGTATATCAGAGTGTTACAGTGAGGGGTGTGGGATATGTCGGAGTGTTACAGTGAGGGGTGTGGGATATATCAGAGTGTTATAGTGAGGGGTGTGGGATATATCAGAGTGTTACAGTGAGGGGTGTGGGGTATACCAGAGTGTTACAGTGAGGGGTGTGGGATATATCAGAGTGTTACAGTGAGGGGTGTGGGGTATATCAGAGTGTTACAGTGAGGGGTGTGGGATATGTCGGAGTATTACAGTGAGGGGTGTGGGATGTGTCGGAATATTACAGTGAGGGGTGTGGGGTATATCAGAGTGTTACAGTGAGGGGTGTGGGATATGTCGGAGTATTACAGTGAGGGGTGTGGGGTATATCAGAGTGTTACAGTGAGGGGTGTGGGATATATCAGAGTGTTACAGTGAGGGGTGTGGGATATATCAGAGTGTTACAGTGAGGGGTGTGGGGTATATCAGAGTGTTACAGTGAGGGGTGTGGGATATGTCGGAGTATTACAGTGAGGGGTGTGGGATATGTCGGAGTATTACAGTGAGAGGCGTGGGGTATATCAGAGTGTTACAGTGAGGGGTGTGGGATATGTCGGAGTGTTACAGTGAGGGGTGTGGGATATATCAGAGTGTTATAGTGAGGGGTGTGGGATATATCAGAGTGTTACAGTGAGGGGTGTGGGGTATACCAGAGTGTTACAGTGAGGGGTGTGGGATATATCAGAGTGTTACAGTGAGGGGTGTGGGGTATATCAGAGTGTTACAGTGAGGGGTGTGGGATATGTCGGAGTATTACAGTGAGGGGTGTGGGATATGTCGGAGTATTACAGTGAGGGGTGTGGGGTATATCAGAGTGTTACAGTGAGGGGTGTGGGATATGTCAGAGTATTACAGTGAGGGGTGTGGGGTATATCAGAGTGTTACAGTGAGGGGTGTGGGATATATCAGAGTGTTACAGTGAGGGGTGTGGGATATATCAGAGTGTTACAGTGAGGGGTGTGGGGTATATCAGAGTGTTACAGTGAGGGGTGTGGGATATGTCGGAGTATTACAGTGAGGGGTGTGGGGTATATCAGAGTGTTACAGTGAGAGGTGTGGGATATATCAGAGTGTTACAGTGAGGGGTGTGGGATATATCAGAGTGTTACAGTGAGGGGTGTGGGATATATCAGAGTGTTACAGTGAGGGGGTGTGGGATATATCAGAGTGTTACAGTGAGGGGTGTGGGGTATATCAGAGTGATACAGTGAGGGGTGTGGGATATATCAGAGTGTTACAGTGACGGGTGTGGGATATATCAGAGTGTAACAGTGAGGGGTGTGGGGTATATCAGATTGTGACAGTGAGGGGTGTGGGGTATATCAGAGTGTTACAGTGAGGGGTGTGGGATATATCAGAGTGTTACAGTGAGGGGTGTGGGGTATATCAGTGTGTTACAGTGAAGGGTGTGGGATATATCAGAGTGTTACAGTGAGGGGTGTGGGGTATATCAGAGCGTTACAGTGAGCAGGTGTGTGATATATCAGTGGTCTACGGTGAGGATTAATAGCGAATATGGTCAGTTCTAGTCCATTCAGTCTGTCAACACCTGCTGCACTGTTCAGTACAGTCTTGTCTGAGCTGAGTCCTTGTCTCCAGCTTTTTAACCCTCTCCCTTTTCGTTGACCCCCTTCCAATCCAACACTCTGTGTTCCCCAGCCTGGGGTGGTGTTCAGCGCCCCTACCGTCCACTCCGTCTCTGGGGGTAACTAACCCTGATCATTCACCACTGCCTGAAGGAAGCAAGTGTCTTCGTTTAAGTCCAGAGGTTTACCTGCCTTTACCTGTGACACTCATCTGCCTCACTGACCCGCCCAGCTTCGAGCGACCCCAGTCAGGGTGTGTGACCTGACGCTGCCTTCTCCGGAGAGGGGATCTATCATTCATGCAGCGAACTCTCATACCTGTGGAATTATTTCCTCGGGCTAGAGAGCATTTTACTAAGTGATTTGAGATTGAAATGAGCACAGGAACTGCATTTACATCCACGTTTAACCCTTTCACTGGTGATGTGAGTGTCAAGTCTTCACTGCAGTATAGGTTATAACACAGCCGAATAACCGGGGGAGAATGTTACAGTGCAGTACAGGCAGAGTGCCGCACTGTCGGAGGGTCGGTGCTGAGGGAGAGCCGCACTGTCGGAGGGTCGGTGCTGAGGGAGCGCCGCACTGTCGGAGGGTCAGTACTGAGGGAGTGCTGCACTGTCGGAGGGTCAGTGCTGAGGGAGAGCCGCACTGTCGGAGGGTCAGTACTGAGGGAGCGCCGCACTGTCGGAGGGTCAGTTCTGAGGGAGCGCCGCACTGTCGGAGGGTCAGTGCTGAGGGAGCGCCGCACTGTCGGAGGGTCAGTGCTGAGGGAGCGCCGCACTGTCGGAGGGTCGGCGCTGAGGGAGCGCCGCACTGTCGGAGGGTCAGTGCTGAGGGAGCGCCGCAATGTCGGAGGGTCAGTGCTGAGGGAGCGCCGCACTGTCGGAGGGTCGGCGCTGAGGGAGCGCCGCACTGTCGGAGGGTCAGTGCTGAGGGAGAGCCGCACTGTCGAAGGGTCA